>NW_005353753.1:1150629-1166883 GCF_000412655.1 Myotis brandtii
ATTCTTACTAAAGGAAAACTTCAGGCAAGAAAAGGTCTCAAGATTTCACTGGAATTTGAAGAATAAAAATAAGAATAACTAATAAATGGTAAAAAAGGACTGAGTTACACTTTCTTAAACCAGTAACAAAATAGACATTACTTGCCCCCGTGTAAAACATTTTACAGCTCTGTGTATCTTTTATGTAAAAGACAACCAATGTCTAATCACCAAACATGGTTCAATTAATTAATCACCTATTTTCTCTGTATCGGGAGCTTGACTGGGGAGGACTGTGATTTAGCCTTCTGGAAAACTTCTTCTCTCGTTCTTCCTCTTTTATGATCTGACATACCAAAAATAAAAGGTGTAGAAGATTTAGCAACAGTCATTCCTTACATTGTTACTATTTCAATGACTTAACTGATATTAAAATATAAAAGCAAAATTGCCATTTAAACAAAATACATTTAGTTTAATCACAAAAGAGAGGCATGCTGAAAGTTACAGTGAACCTAAAGAAACTCATAAATGCTTATCTTAGATAATAATTAGTGGAGAAAAAACATTTTAAGCAAGTGTCCTCATTTAAAAATTATTAGTGAAAACCCAACTTTATTCCTCTTTCAAAAGTCCAACATACACTCATGTTTTGGTTCATGGAATTGGTCTGGTACTGAACACATTAGGGAATATATGAGCATACATTAGAACTAACCAAGTCATAAAAAAATAAAACATTTGAGAAAATAACATATAAGATAAAATAGTTCTTCAGTTTCTCATGGTAGTATGGCAGCTATATATTCCTCTTTCCTACAAAAGGCCTCCATTCACATTATATAATTAATAGAAAGCAGCCCTGAAAAACATTCCCTTGTTCAATGCTACTTTGTTTAGGCCAAAATTTTCCATGCTGTACTGCCCAGAACACTGTTTCCATAGCACATTAATAGATGTTACTAGAAAGAAAAGGATTTAGAAGATAAATTCAGAAAATATTGAACGTATGGCTTCTAGAAATATGATAGGCATTAAGATTTGCATTTTTATAAGAACCCTAAGATATTCTGATGTAGGTAGTCTACAGATAATATAAACATGTTCTAGTTTATGCCAGTTGCTCCAGCATCCCTTTGGGTGAAAGCCTCTCACTGTCAAGTGTCCCCATCCTATATAATAAAAGGGTAATGTGCAAATTGACCCAACAGCAGAATGACCTATCGCTATGACACGCACTGACCACCATGGGGCAGACGCTCAATGCAGAAGCTGCTCACTGGTGGTCAGTGCACTCCCACAGGGGGAGTGCCACTGAGCGAGAAGTCGGGCTCATGTCTGGTGAATGCAGCGGCAGTGGCGGGAGCCTCTCCCGCCTCTGCGGCAGCGCTAAGGATGTTCGACTGCCGGCGGCTTAGGCCTCCCTGCAGGAAGCGTCAGTTGGGCATCCCCTGAGGGCTCCCGGACTGTGAGAGGGTGCAGGCTGGGCTGAGGGACCCCTTCCCCACCGCGAGTGCACAATTTCGTGCACCAGGCCTCAGGTTGTATGATAAGTTAAATATGGATATTCTATCAACAGACCAAACTCTGACACTGCTTAAAAATTTTATAACAGTCTGCCCTTTTTTCCCCCTTATTAATACTTTCATTTTCTTGCCATCCATATCAACCCTCCCCCACCAAAAATACTGGGTACAAATAAAACTCTAAGACACTTTTTCCTATTTGCCCCAATGCACACTTGGGAGTAATTTGTGTTGACAGATCATCATACCCCATATACACAATCAACAGTGAACTTTTACTACACCCATAGCATTTTTTATCTAGATTGCCATCTGACATTCTGACAGTTCTTAAAGGGATAAATATCTTTAACAAGGGTGTTTTATGTGTGTCTGTCTGTGTAATTATGTACAAATACATGTGTATAAATATGTTTAGGTATAGAGGCATAAAAATATATTTAAGAATTATTATGTAACATTATATGTGTGTGTGTATATGTATGTATGTATAAATATATGTATGTATAGATATATATATATATAGATATATATAATTGCATAATAAACATGTCTTAGTTATATAATCTGAAGAAGAAAAAAAAAAAAGGTTTATGAGGGGTAAAAAACCCAAAAGTCACAACCACATCTTTCACACAACAATCTCTCAATACTAATAGTAATTACCATTTATTAAAAAACCTACTATGTGCCACATATATACTGGGTGCTTTCTAGATATTATTTAACTACCTCACAATAACCCCATAATATTTCCATTTCACAGCTGAGTAAACTATGGCTTGAAAAAGTCATGTTTTCAAGGTCACAAGGCAGTGACTGTTAAAGCCAACTTTTAATTGTCAATTATTTTTGCTGGAATTACAATCCTTAAATATCAAATTGAGGAGATCTTAATTATTATATGATTATTAAACAAAAATGGTAATCTTGTATAAAAGATGGCTGCTCTGGAGTTTTCCCATAAAAACTCTTAAATTATGAGGTCATTTCTATTGCCCTGTGAAGGTCATTTTATTTAACTACCTTAAAAATAGTTCCCTACAAAATGCTTGTGGAACAGAAACAAACAGATTTACTGTCAATCTAATTATTTTCACAGAACATAGGTAATAAGCGTCCATAGCTATAAGATACTATGCAGAAAAGTTAAAGGCCTGCATGTAAGATAGATCCTTGGCTGGCATCTGTGAACTTTGATTTCTGGAGGGTTCCCATCATTGCCTGATAATAACAGCTCACTTACGCCTGAATTGTCTGTGTATGCAATATGGTTCATAGTGAACACCTGCTTTCCTCCTAGGAATCTAGAACATACTAGGCAGAAGGTACCCAGGTGGCCAAACCTAAGTAAAAGTCCTGGACACTGAGTCTTTAACAAGCTTCCCTGGTTCACACATACTGTCACTACTCCTTAAGCACATCTTAGGTGACTCCACTGGGAGAGAACTCTGAAAGCTTGCACCTGCATCCCCCTAGACTTTGCACCATACACTGTTTTCCCTTCGCTGATTTTGCTTTGTATCCTTTCACTGTAAGAAATCATAACTGTGAGAATGATTATATGCTAAGTCCTGTGAGTGCTCCTAGTGAAATCATTGAACTTTGGGGTGGTCTTGAAGGCTCCTGACACAGATACAGAAAATACAACTCAGTTTAATTATCCCTTATATGTTTTCAAAGAAAATGTAAGGTTTAACACAAATTCTTACCTCGTCTTTTTTTATATCTTTTTCTTGGTGCTGAAAAAATTCCACCTTTAAGCTTCCTGATGATGGCTGCTCTGGGGGAGGTAGGTAACTCTTTGTATTCACAGCATCAAAAAGTTTTTCCACAAATATCTGTGTCTCTAAAAATAAAACAAACCAAAAAATCCCACATATTAAAAGCCATTTGCTAAGATATTATTCTCCACTTAAAACCTTCCTAACCAGTGTGCCATGGCACAGTCCCATGGTAACACCAATATATTCAGTTTTCAGGGTGATGAGGGCTGGAACAGCCAGTTTCTGGGCCAGTCACTTCCAGCCATGACCAGTCTCCATGTACCCTACCAGTGCGCAAACACAGATACTACCATCATCTAGATCACCGGTTCTCAACCTGTGGGTCGCGACCACTTTGGGGGTCGAACGACCCTTTCACAGGGGTCACTTAAGACCATCGGAAAACACATATATAATTACATATTGTTTTGTGATTAATCACTATGCTTTAATTATGTTCAATTTGTAACAATGAAAATACATCCTGAATATCAGATATTTACATTACAATTCATAACAGTAGCAAAATTACAGTTATGAAGTAGCAACGAAAATAATTTTATGGTTGGGGGTCATCACAACATGAGGAACTGTATTAAAGGGTCGCGGCATTAGGAAGGTTGAGAAGCACTGATCTAGATGTTGGCAAGTGAAAAAGCTAAACAGCACTGTGCTAGACAACATTCAAAGTAGATCCCTAAGGAGTACTATCTTTAAATAAACAAGCATACCGTCATTTTCTTAATCTTCAAAGAAAAAATGTCAGCATGATTTAAGAAAAAGCTTAAGAATGGTAATAAGAAAAAAGTCTTTATAAATAAGCTATGGATATAATCAGTAATAAGCTGTGGATATAAATCAGCAATAATATTGATTGTTCATCTTCGTTACAATTAGAGCCTGTCTCTTACTGAGTTCCTTTAATACTACAGATACTTTCTTTTTTAAACTTTTATTAGTGTTTACTTTATGTTGATTTTACTCCTACGCCGTAAGTTTTTGTTTCTTCAGTTTCTTCTGGGATAGTTTTCTTTTGTGCAACCTCCTCTTCTGGTTCTTCTGGTTTAGGAATAATCTGCTTTTTTAAAAATGTTTTAAATATGTTTTTATTGATTTTTTAGAGAGAAAGGAAGGGAGAGGGATAGAGAGATAGAAACATCAATGACAGAGAGACATCAATCAGCTGCCTCATGCACACACCCTACTGGGGAGCTAGCCAGCAACCAGACATGTGCTCTAATATGGAATCAAACTGGTGACCTCTTGGTTCATGGATCGATGCTCAACCACACCGGCTGGGATGGAATAATCTGCTCTTTTTCAGTAAGGATCATCTCAATGTGGCAGGGAAAGCTAATGTATTGGTTAATCTACCCATGAGCTCTGTAAATTCTGCACCACATCTTGGGAGCTTTGTTCACTTGGATGTGCTCAATTACCAGAGAAGCTACATCCAAGCCCTTAAGTTCAGCATTACTCTGCATTTGTAAGCATATGCAGCAAAATTCAGCACTCTTCGGGAAACCGACCCGGTGTCCAGCACACTGTTTGGCCTGGGCACACCTACCAATTCTAATACTATAACAACGGAATGGCACACATTGCTTCTGTAAAGTGACTCCCTTCAGATACCTGATGGCTTTTCGGATATGCATACCCTTGATGGCCTGGACAGTTTCACAAGTCTTCTTAAAGTGAACATGAAGATCTGAACCTCTTGATTTGCATGATTTTGTGAGGTCTTCTGGTCAAGTGAATAGCGAACCATTTTCAGAGGTCACCTCAGACTTCTTTCAAGAACAGCTAGATAATCTTATTTAAATAACATTAAAATAAAGTAGTATTCTTAAACCAAAGATCTTACCTTTTTGAAGAAATACATCCAGTTGATCAATACATAATGCCTTTAATTCTTTTTCACTTTTGTCTTTTTTTACCAAAGCAAGAACATATTTTGCTAGGGCTGATGGATCTGCATCACAGCTGAAGAAAAAAAACAGTGTTGAAGGAAATTTAGCCATAAATAATTGCATATTCTACAAATTCCAGTTACAAGTGGACTTAGTCGGCATAATCAATAGTGACATGAATTAACATAAAAAGCACCTGGCTCATGGAAGGCAATAAAGACATATAAGTTCTGCTTTACATTGTTATACTTTACATAATTTGTACAGTCATTATTTAGTATCCTTCCAAATATATACTAATTTATGTATTGAAAACTCAGTAGTCTTTATTATTATCAAAAAAGATAAATTATAACAAAGTAAAAACAATTGCAAAACATCAAAAACTAATATAATTAGTATGGTATGATAAAAATATCAAAAGGCTTTTTCCTCTCAGAAGTAGATAAATAATAGCTAAGAAAATACTGGAAGAGCACAATAAAGAGAAACTTAAATATATATTACTCGATATATTGTTTTAACAACAGACAAGAAAGTCTGGAAACAGAACCAAACATATATAGTATTTTAGATTTTATAATGGTGGCATTAAAATCAATAAAGATGAGATGAACTAAGCTACCTGTATCTAAATGTCTGACCTAAAGGAATGATAAATGTTATCTATGATAATAAAAGGGTAATACGCTAATTAGACCAGGTCAACCAGCCATCTTCCAGATGTCCGACTTCCTTCCGGACTAAACCATGGTGGTGGGGGCCGAGGCAAAGGCAGTTAGGGGCAAGATCAGGCTGGCAGGGGGTTAGGGGTGAGATCAGGCTGGCAAAGGAGGGCAGTTGGGGTAACCAGGCCAGCAGGGGAGGGCAGCTGGGGCCTTAGACAGGCAGGCAGGTGAGTGGTTAGGAGCCAGTGGTCCTGGATTGCGAGAAGGATGTCTGACTGCCGTTTTAGACCTGATCCCGGCAGTCGGACATCCCCCGAGGAGTCCCAGATTGGAGAGGGTGCAGGCTGGGTTGAGGGACACCCCGTCCCCCGTGCACAAATTTCGTGCACCATGCCTCTAGTGAGATGATAAATGTCTGCTGGGCTACTAAGTTCATTTTCAGGGTAATTTGTTACTTATCCTAAGTCACCTTCTCATAGACCTACTACTATTTATTTGCGAAGACTTGAAGTAAGTTATAACCTAAACAAAAAACAAGGGGGCAAAAATATTATTTCAATGTTACATGAGAGATTTTAAAAAACTTTTTCTTCATAATTTACTTCAATATAGTTACTTATACCAACGTTTTTTAAATGCAGACAAAATAATTTATGATAAATTAATATTTTCCCATTTAATTATAATGAGCACAGAAATATTTAGATCTGTGATAAAATAAGCATGAAGAAATGTGACAACCACCTCATGAAGTATTTATAGATATACTTATATTTGGCAATCTGGTATTACTGCATGAGAAACCATAAAACAATACTTATGCATGTTAGGTAACTTGAATAAACACAATCAACTAAGCATTAACCTAACTAGACATCAAGCTAAACATACTTCAGTTTACTAGAAATCACTAATACTATATCACAATGTTATATTGTTTTATTGCAGTTGCTGTTAATAAAAAATTCAGTCTCTACATTGAATCTAAATGCTATAATTTGATTCAAAACTGGTTTGTTGTGAATTTTCAATTTAATAATGCCTTTCTAATAATGAAACTGTCAGTTTACATTTCTCTAAACTGAACACCAAATCTATTCTATTCCCACCCTGTTTTCAAAGGATTAAGTCGTCAGCATCTAAAAATCTGGAGAAAGACCTTTGTGATTTTTATAATTATTATGGTCTATAGACTACAGTTTTATAAAATAGTAAGACAAAATTCCCAATCTTTGCTCAACAACTTTGAATAAAATTTAGAATAAAAGTCACAACCACAACAAATCAACTATTATACACAAAAAAATTTAAGTACCTGAGATAGCCTGAAAGGCAGACTACCTTTTAAAATTTGTTAGATTGCAAATTATAACCTAGAAGATTTGTAATTTCACACTTAACAGCAAAACAGGTAAATCTGTATTTGATAAGCAATTTTTCTTAAGTCCTATAAGAAAGCATTTTATTTGTATTTCAATTATTTTGGGTTTTTTGTGTGTTTTTTATCTTTATTGTTGACAAAAAAAGGTATGTGCTTGCAAATTATAGCTTAGTAAAAAATAATCTGAACTATGAACATTTAATAATATACCAAAATGGTATGTATCAGGAACAGGCAAAATGTGTTCTCTTTTCTATTTGTCTTAATTAAAAGTGCCAATGCTGCATCATATCAACATCTAGCAATGATAACCTACTATGCAAAATAAATGATGTAAAAAAAAAGTCTAAATAACCTAATCAAAAGAATCACATTCACATAATAAGGGGTTAGTTACTTTTTAAAAATGTCTCCATGGCAAGCAAGATTGATTATTCATTAAGTACTTTACTAAATTAGCTGCTACTGATAATAGGTTTGTGGTGTGAATGATACATATCTTGTCAGAGCTACACTTTACCCTCTTCTACACTGCTAGCATTCTGGAAACATGTGAAAGAAAAAAAGGGGGGGGGGGAGGCTGAAATCTTCTTTCAGATCAGAAAACAATCAGATTTGAAAATGCGTAAGGACAAAGGAATACTGAAAGAGTGGCAAACTGCATTCCCACCTCAGAAAGCATGCCAAATTCCCACTGATTCTATATTTCATAAGCACTTAGCCCAGCAAAAACATAATCTTCCAATAAAGCATGAGTCTAACTCAGAGTAGTGAATGTGTGTGTGTATTGGGGGGGGGGGGGGGGGGGGGGGGGGGGGGGGGGAAAACATAAAGAAACTGCAAAATAAGGCAGGCATGAGACATGACATACCAATAGCATTTGTGACAGGTGAGGTGGAGGGGGGAGCAACTAAGTATTTTAGTTAATAGTAAGTCAAGTGAGACAAGGTGTGAAATGGTTGGGAGAAAACTTAAATCATAAAGATGCAATAAAAATAGAACACTGAGAACTTCCAAGGAAACAGTGCAGTGCAGTTCTCTTTTGCAGTAGGGAGTGCTTTCACTTATAGGTGCCAACTTTTATAAATATATAAACAAATTCAAACAGATTCATAGAAAAAGACCAGAATGGTAAACGGTCAGATAGCTTACTTAGGGATTCTCAGGAAAATTGAAATGTCAGAGAGAACTTTGTAGGCTTTCAAATAATTAAGGGGCTATCACAAGAAAGGATTACATTTATTCACTATATCCTCCATGGGATATAATTAGAACTAGTAAATGAAAGCAACCATTTTTGGCTTAAAATAGAGACAGACTTTAAAAAACAATAATCAGAGGCCTCCCACAGGCAGAATAAACTGTCTGAGAGAAAGTGAGTTCTCCATCATTAGAATGGTTTCAAGCAAAGGCTGAATAGCCCCTGGCAGATAAGTACTAGATTGGATGGTAAATCCCTCACAAATCTGAGAGAGCATAATCCCTAGGTTAATTTTGTTCATGGGATATTGTGCAGCTATATAAAATATAAGATAATGCAGTATTCTTTTTAATTACTAATCTATAAATATTAGTAAAATGTTTAAAGTTATACAACACTATAAAGTACACCTTATGTAAGATAGTTTTATCAAAAATATCAAAATCTAAAAACAGAACTTTTTACTCATGAGTGTAGCCTCTGGGTCTAACACAGTACCTGAGACAGAATAAGTAAATACATTTATTATCTCCTAAATACCACATTTATCTTTCAAAAGTATTTAATAAGCACCTACTATGTCAGACACTGTTCTATATCTTGAGGATACAACTTTAAAAAAAATAAAGTTCCTGTCCTCAAGGAATTTAGGGGGTAGGTATAAGGAGGAGACAGACAATGCATACATACATATAAATAATGTAATGTCATGTAGACAAGTGCTCTAAAGAAAAATAATACAATGTAAAGGGACAGAGTATAGAAGAAAAAGAATGAAGGGAAGGAAGAAGGAAAAAAAGAAAAGAGAATAAATGAATGAATATATCTTAGGTAAGATCATCAATAAAGGTCCCTGATGAAATGACATTTAAACAGGGATCAAAATGGAGTGCAAGGGTAACTTAGGCCAAGGCACCCTACAGAAAAGGCTTGACGTGGGTGCCTACTTGATACATGAGGAACAAGAGTTCAGTGGGATTGGGCAAAGTGGGCATTCATAAACATTTGAATTTCTAATTTCTCTTCTCTGTTAGGATTAAAAATTAATGGCTTCAATGAACTTTGACAAATTTAATGTCCAGATTGCTATGAAGTCATTCAAATCAATGATTTTGAAGGCATAAATATAAAATTTTATCAATCTCTGAATATACTGTGTTAAGGATACAACTAATAATAATGGCCTTGAAATGCATAGGGGTGACAATCTAAGAGGGTCATTCTCTTCCAACTGTTAGTACACACACTAAATAAGTTGGAGAAGCCAAAGCAACGCAAAAATCAAATGTTATTAAGTCTCTCCCCCAAAATAAATTTTCTTAATACTTTAAATAACACAAATCAAATAAGCCCTAATATAAATGTTAAAATTATTGTTAATACACTCATCATATTAATTTTTACTTTTTAATTTAGAACTTTCAAAATAGTAACAAAACAGTAAAGTAAAAAATTAAAAATTAAAAAGCTAACATTCCAGTACAATGTTTTAAAAAACTATTTTGTTTTGCTCAAGTTTCTTAGAGGCTTTAGAAATTCAGAGGAAGATAACTGTTAAAATTTAACCCAAGCTTCTATTTTCAGTAATCTTGAGAGAAGGAGCTAGAGGTGGCAGTGGGAATTTAAAATTAAATTCAAATATGTTAACTCAGTAACTTCAGAACATGAATACACCCACGTCTGTTCCAACAAAATTTCCACTTTATATTCAGGAAAAATATCTCATTTGCATCAGCCATGGTTCTATTATTCTGTACTTAGACTACTCTTTTAAAAATTCAAATTCCATTGCGACAAATATAACATATACATTAAAAAATGCTTGCCATAGTTTATTATAACTTCATTCAATTCAAATTAAGGCAAAAATATATTATTTGTATGTAGCAGTTAGTTACAGCAGAGGTTACTCATTGAGAATAATCACACCCACTTAATTTCACAAAATAAAATCACCACAACAAAATAAGCATATCAACCCATGAGAATCACACAAACCAGTTCTTATCACTGAAAAAGTTATCACAATACATCTATAATAATAAAAGCGTAGTATGCAAATCGACTGAACAACCAAACAACACAGAACGACCATCTGAATGACCTTCCGGGCGACCATGCTATGACACACACTGACACCAAGCCAGCCAAGGCAAGTGCAATGCGATTGCTCAGGGGGCCCCGCATCGCCCCACGATCATCCCGCAGAGGAAGGCCCAGGCCACCAGCTGGCAGGGCGATCAATCGGGGGGGGGGGGGGGTTTTGTCACGATCCCCAAAGAGGGAGACCCAGGCTACCTGGCCAGCAGCACTGCAGCAGGTGGGCGGAAACTCCTTCTGCGCAGCAATCGATCATCCCACAGAGGGAGGCCCAAGCCACCCAGCCAGCCAGCGGCCACAAAGGGAGGCCCAGGCCACCTGGCTGGCAGCGCTGCGGCGGGTGGGTGGGGCCTCCCTCTGCAGGGCGATCTATCTGGGGGCCACCCCGCAGTCAATTGCCCCACAGAGCGAGGGCCAGGCCAACAGCCAGTAACGCTGTGGTGGGTGTACAGAACCGGCCAGCGATCACCCCATACAGGGAGGCCCAGGCCAGCCAAGCAATCACAGCCTGGATGCAGAAGCTGCCAGCCAGAGCTTCCTATTCGATTGTGGGCACAGGATGCTGTGCTCATGTCCACAGCCCTGGGTAAACATGGGAGATCATGACTCCAAAGCTGAAAACTCCCAAATTCCAGTCCTTATTAATGCTCCCACAGGTATACAAGTAAAAAGCCTCAGATGCAAATATAAAAATGGGAAATTTTTTATTAAAATAATCTGAAGATTGACTGAATGTTTGTTAATCTCTCCCAAAACTTTTGGCCTTCTCATACCCCGGGGGGCCCAGCAATTTATGATCTTCCTTAAAGAAGGACAACTGCTATCTCTGCCTAGCTGGCCCCATTATTCTCAGAGTGGTAAGCCCAAGGCAGTGTAAGTTATTAAACACTAGAGGCCCGGTGGGCAAAATTTGTGCACGGTAGGGTCCCTAGGCCTGGCCAGCAATCAGGGCTGATCAGGTCCCCCGCCTCCCCCTTCCTTCGCCACCAGCATACCACCACCACATGGTCCCCTGGTGGTCAGCGCACATCACAGCAAGCGATCGAACTCCCAAGGGGACACTTTGCATATTAACCTTTTATATAGAGAGAGATTCCTTGAGGGTGAGGATCTCCAGTAAGGCTAGTTAAGGCCAGAGGCCATCAAAAACACCTTGTGGAGTTAAATAAAACCAACAGTGCCTGGTCACCACTGTGAGTGTTGTTAATGCTCTACACCTGAAATCTTCGAGAAGCTCTCCTCCTCTTCAGGTGAGAAGTGAGGCAAGGGCCTTGGTCATGTGACATGGGGCTAGGAAGCATGGAGGTCACTCATGCCTCACTTGGATAACCAATTTCTCCCTCTTTTACAAGGAAGAAAATTGTATCTCCACAAAGAAAATAGGATGTATCACTTCCATCCACAGTGCCCCCAAAAGACCACTTTCAGGATACATACTCACCAACTAGCAGAAATTTAAATCTGGTTCCCTCAAGGAAAGGCAGTATAGTTGGCATTATAAAACTGAAGTCTGTACCTTTGAGATGCAAATATCTGATCTCAAAGAACTCTTATCTGCACCATTTTTTAAAATGCAAATTCCTGGGAGGTAAATCTTAAGGAGAGAAAAACCTTAGACATTTCAGCAAATCAATTTAATTTCAACTGTTCCTTTCTAGATCAGTAAGTTTTGCTTTATAATATCTGTCTCAGAAAAGTATGTATCTTAAAAGTGTGTGTTTGCCGCCCTAACTGGTTTGGCTCAGTGGATAGAGCATCGGCTTGGGGAATGAAAGGTCCCAGGTTCGATTCCGGTCAAGGGCATGTATCTTGGTTGCGGGCACATCCCCAGTAGGGAGTGTGCAGGAGGCAGCTGATCGATGTTTCTCTCTCATCGTGTTTCTAACTCTCTATCCCTCTCCCTTCCTCTCTGTAAAAAATGAATAAAATTTATATTTTTTTAAAAGTGTGTGTTTGCCAATAAAGGAACCTATATTTCTAGAAGCTATAAAATGTATTTTCCAATCTAAAGAATGCTAATTGCTTACTTTTTAAATGTCTAATACAGTTAAAGTTGGGTCCTTTTCAATACGTTAAGAGGACAAGAACTTTTTCTTTTGCTTTATATTTTTCCCAACCTAATCCCTCCAGAATTTGGCAATTCTAAATGAATGAGTTAAGGCAATACACTTGTTTGCATGGATCCAATAAGACCAGTTTCTAATTGTGGTTTTATTAACCAAGACTTTGACTGGAATGTCATGTCTCAGAGACATGCCTGGACTCTGGATGTCACCAGAAAGCCTTAAGGAATCAAGATTTGACTTTAGAAGCTAATACAAACCCATTAGAGCAGTGGTTCTCAACTTGTGGGTCGCGACCCCTTTGGGGTTGCCTAAGACCATCGGAAAACACATATATAATTACATATTGTTTTTGTGATTAATCACTATGCTTTAATTATGTTCAATTTGTAACAATGAAAATACATCCTCCGTATCAGATATTTACATTACGATTCATAACAGTAGCAAAATTACAGTTATGAAGTAGCAACGAAAATAATTTTATGGTTGGGGGTCACCACAACATGAGGAACTGTACTAAAGGGTCGCGGCATTAGGAAGGTTGAGAACCACTGCATTAGAGAAATAGCCCGGTACCTTGCTTATTCACGTGGTTCATGGCAGTCCTTCCAGGTAAGGAAGGAAGGTTGCTTTCCTGAGAAGATGGCAAGAAAGGAACCTCAAGATATTTTTGAGGAATTTACCCAAACTTATAGGTATGGCAGGCAAAGCTTGATGGAAACTGTGTGGATTGGCTACTTTGCCCTGAGGGGCTGATTAAAGCTCAGTCTGAACATTCCTTATCAAATTTCAGTAAAGCAGATTTAAAAAGCCTGTGTGACCAATTGCTATTCTTATATTTATGCAAATAATCAAGCCAAATTAAGAATAGACTTAATGCAGTCTCTTTAATAAAAGTGAGGAAAACTTTAGGAGAAAAAATGTGTTTCAATAGCGGCCAGCATAGCTCAGTGGTTGAGCAGCAACCTATGAACCAGGAGGTCGGGGTTCAATTCTCGGTCAGGGCACATGCCCAGTTATGAGCTAGATCCCCAGTGCGGAGCATGCAGGAGGCAGCCGATCGATGATTCACTCTCATCATCGATGTTTCTATCTCTCTCTCCCTCTCCCTTCCTCTCTGTAATCAATAAAAATAATATTTTTTAAAAAATATGTTTCAATAGAAATCACAATGCCCAGTTGTGGATATTTTGACTCTAGTGCAATTAATTGTCTTCAAAATTTTGTTTACCTATAAACTGAACTGGTTCCAGGACTATTCTAGTTTTCTTCAACCCTCTAAGGCTATGTTCATCTTTTTTCCCCAACCATATTTCCTCTAAGAATTATTGAGAACTAAACTTTTTTCCTAAGGCTGTGTATGTATATGCCACACAGAATTTACCTGAACACCTGATGGCATCACCAGAAACGTTGAAACTGCAGACAAAGAGGATCTATCAGACTGTAACTGCTTACTTTCATTCCAGCAAAAGCCTTGCATTTGGAAGTCTTCCCAACTGACAGTCTATGGACTCAGAAACTGGTTTATGATCTGCTGTGTTCATTAACCTTTGTGGGGATTTTTCCTTTGATTTTCATAGGGTGTATATTTACCTGACTAGAGGCCCAGTGTATGAAATTCAGGTGTGTGTGTTGGGGGGGGGGGGGGGGCGGGGCCCCCCCCCCGCCTGCACCCTTTCCAACTGGGACCGCTGGCTCCTAACTGCTCGCCTGCCTGCTTGATTGCCCCTAACCACTCGCCTGCCTGCCTGATAACCCCTAACTGCCTCTGCCTGCCGGCCTGATAGCCCCCTAACTGGTCCCCTGTCGGCCTGGTTGCCTAACTGCCCCCCTACCGGCCTCGTCACCCCCTAACTGTCCAGAAGGAAGTCGGACATCCGGAAGATGTCCAGTTGACCCAGTCTAATTAGCATATGACCCTTTTATTAGTATAGATTGCTTGTTTATACAGTATAGGCCTTACATTAGAAGCCCATCCGCATCACCCCCTCGAAAATGAGATTCAGCAGTCTGGCTGGATTGAATTGTTGTCAGAACTAAATGGTTGAGGTGGTGAAGTATGGAGCGATCTATAGGCTTCACCTAAAACTGCTTTCCCTTTTCTGCCCAAGTAATTCAGACATAAAGAGCCCAAGGATATTCAGGAGAGAAATCTTAGAATGTTCCCCTCAGCCTAATTTGAATTAAGTACAGTAAACAAGAGGGCTTCAGATAGGTGTGACATACCTTACCCCACAGAAGCCCCCCCTCAATCTAATCTAGGACACTGTAAAGTTAGTCCTAGCTCTATCACTTTATTTTTGCCTCTCACCGGACCTTTAGTTGCTATAATTCTCATTTTTGGACCATGTCTTTTTAACTTTCTTGTCAAATTTGTCACCTATACAAGAATGCCAGTTTGTCCAGCATCACCATGAATTTGTCATCGCACATGCCACCTCCCTAGGACAGCCTCACTTGACCTGGACTTTGCAAAATCCCTTTTCCCTGTGAGAAGATTCCCCCTTCTCTTTAACTCCTTTATTCCTTTGGCAGATAGGAAGAATTTCTTGGCCTGAGCATAGGAAGGACTATGCCACTTGACAGCAAGAAGCTACAGAAGATGAGACCTTCATTCATTTACCCTTGTAAGATTATAAAGCCCAAAGTTCTTTAGGGGAGAAACACATTAGCATAGGTAGTAAGATATTAATAAAGGAAGGGAGCAAAGGGAATCTGATATTGTTAAGCCTAATAAACCAGGGAGCTGAATCTAATAAGCCTGCTTACTTCACTAGAAAGCTACAGCTTCACACACTCCCCAGGGAATCACCAGTCCTTCACCACAAATTACTGGGAGAAGAGAGAGAACAAGAAAGGGGAGGTAAGCACATGTGCAGTATAAGTCAAGATGGTGCAGAGAAAGGTGCTTCTACTCTGAGACATGCACAATAGAAGCCAAGATGGTGACCATAGAGGCCTGCCTGCCTGTCTAGCCTTTGAAAAGGATCAGAATGGATAAGGAACACAGAACCCCAGATGATCTAGGAAACAAATTGAGGGTTAAAACAAACAAAAACCACTAATCTTCCTTGTCTCCAAAATGCTATCTAATCAAACCTCTGCATACCATAGTATCATTCTTAGAGATCTGATCAAGTTGCTTCCTTGCTTTAATAATCTTCCCCACTGTCCATAACTTACTCCACAAAATGTCCAAATACTTAGGCATGACAATAAAACCTCTTTTAACGTCATAATACAACAAAAGCTAGCTGGATTTAAAAACCTCTTCCTAACCATAATCCTATCTACACTAATAAAAGAGAAACATGGTAATTAGCGTACGACCGCTACCCTTTTCATTGGCTAATCAGTGAGTATATGCAAATTAACTGTCAGCCAAGATGGCGGCCGGCAGCCAGGCACTGAAGCAAACAGGGAGGCTTGCTTGCTGCAGACTCCAACGTTCCCCGCCTAACTTGCCAGCCTCTCAGTTGCAACTCTAAGCAACTATATACTATGTTGCAAATAAGAAGCTAAACAAAACCCCAGAAAAGGGCTTCCATTCAGCCGGGCTCGGACCGCAACATTGTATCTATGTTTTCAGCAGCGAGGCCTCAGAGCTAAAGCTGCCCCAGAATAAAAAAAAAAAAAGAAAAGAAAACAAGGAGC
>NW_005353753.1:1167798-1171059 GCF_000412655.1 Myotis brandtii
AGAGGGCACAGGCCGGGCTGGGGGACCCCCCTCCCCGTGCCCCCCGAGTGCACAAATTTTTGTGCACCGGGCCTCTAGTCCTATATAATAAAACCCTAACATGCAAATTGACCAAATGGCAGAACGACCGGTAGCTATGACGCGTGCTGACCACTATGGGCAGACGCTCAATGCAGAAGCTGCCCCCTGTGGTCAGTGCACTCCCAGAGGGGGAGCACTGCTCAGCCAGAAGCCAGGCTCACAGCTGGCGAGCGCAGTGGCAGTGGTGGGAGCCTCTCCCTCCTCCACCGCAGGAGAGCGATAAGGAGCAAGTGGTCCGGGACTGCGAGAGCCCCAGACTGCAAGACGGATGTCTGACTGCCAGCTTAGGCCCAACCCGTCACTGATAGCAGGGAAGGTGCTGGCCAGTACAGCTGTGAGCCACAATAACCTTTCTGGCAGAGAAGTGGAGGGTAAAAGCTGTGAGTAGGGGTCTGCATGGCCATGAGCACTACAGCTGGAGGGACCAGTTGCTCTCCCTGAAGGAAGACTGCAGTGACAGGGGAAGGGAAAGGGAAGTAGGCAGACAAAGAGAACTGAAGTAAACTGTCTCCCCATTATCTGCCCCAAGAAGCAAGAAGACCATTTACGGATCTCTGGGACCCCTCCACTTGATGATCCCCCTACTGAGTTGTAGGCACATTAGAAGCCCCAAGTGCTAAATACACTCCTCCCCCGGGGTTTGCCACCACCCTTTTTTTTTTTTTTAATGTACCCACTCCCAAACTTAGAAGCAGGTCAGCTCCAGTGAGAAAAAAAATATTAACTTCTTATAGCGCCACTCTCTAGAAAACAAAAGGAAGGCTCCTAAGCACCAACCTGTTGAACTGTTAGAATCAAACTACACAGGTCGTGCCTAAACAAGAAAAGTGTTCACTAGTTCAAATGCAGCAACAAAGGCGCTTCCCATCAAACACCATAAATCACGGTAATACAGTATTCACATAAAGAAAATATTTTTCCAGCAAGCAAACCCAAAGACATGAAATACTGCAATCTAACTGATAAAAGAAAGCTGTTACAAACAAATAAAAAGAAAGACATTAGCTGTTTGAAGAAATTCAACTAGCTAAAAGAAAACTCCAAAAGGCAATACAATGATCTCAGGAATAAAAGTAATGCACAGAATAAGTACTTTAACAAAGAGATTGAAATTCTGAGAAACAAACAAATTCTGGAGCTGAAGAACTCAATAAATGAATGAGATTTAAAAATACATTAGAATGCATTAGAAATAGGACATATCATATGGAAAAGAGAATTAGTAAGCTGGAGGATAGAAATATAGAAATGATTCAGGTGAAAGAGGAGAGAGAACATTTTTTAAGTGAAGAAACTTTGTGGGAAATATCACTCCATTAGAAAAGTCAACGTAAGACTAATAGGTATCCCAGAAGGAGAAGGGAGCAGAGAGTATACTTAAAGAAATAATAATGAAAAGAAAATAAAGAAATAATAATTGAGAACTTCCAAACCTGAGGAAGAAATTGGATATACAAGTCCACGAAAGTAAAAGAACACCTTATTATCTCAACACAAAAAGAACTTCTGCAAGACACATCATATTAAAACTGTCAAAAGCCAATGATACAGATGAATTTTAAAGGCAGTCAGGGGGAAAAAAGATAATAACCTACAAAAGCACTGCAACTAGGCTATTAGCAGATTTCTCAGCAGAAAATCTACAGGCCAGGAGAGGGTAGAATGACACACAGTCAGCCACCACAATAATGTTTGGTCAGTGATGAACTACATATACAATGGTGGCCCCATAAGATTGTAACAGAGCTGAAAAATGTCTATTGCCTAGTGACATTGTAGCTATAACATCAAAGGACAAAGGTTGCAAAATTCAGCTCTCCCTCTTGGAAGCATGCCAGCTCCTTCTCCACGCCCCCCACCCCCCTTCTTTCTGTTAAATTCCAAGGGCTCCTTCTTTTGCCTCTGTCACTTGTTTCTTGAGCCCATTTCTTCAACAGCTCATTTCTACTTCTGTAACTTTCTAAATAAGTTTCCTATTATCCTATATAATCCTTCCTATATAATAAAAAGCTAATATGCTAATTAGACCAAACAGCCGGATGACCTTCCGGACGAAGCTGGGCCTGCGAGGGGCTACAAGGGCCAGCTGGGGCTGCAAGGGGCTGCGAGGGCCAAGCCCCTTGCACGAATTTCGTGCATCGGCCCTCTAGTTAAAAAAAAAAAGTTTGCAAAATTCAACAAGGCTGTTTTTGAGATGGCAAACAACTTTAACTTGGATGTGAATGAGGATGGCATTAAGGAGCTCCTAGAAGTGGTTCCTGAAGAACTAATGAGGAATTATTGGAAATTGAACAGGAATGCATAAAGAGGCAAGAGAATAGAAAAACTTCAGAAAAACAAAAAGATGAACCCTCAAGAAAATTCAGTGAAGGGTTTAGCATAAGTTTTTCCAGACCTCTACAAGCTCCTTATGGAGCCCCAACAGTGAAAGGTTATCATTAATAGAAAGGAATGTTCATGGCACATTATTTGCTTACAAGCAAATCTATGATGGAAAACAACAACAAAAAGCAAGCAAACCATCACAAACATTTCTGAAAACAGTAACACCTCCTCAACAAGATTCAGGCAGGACCTTCAGGAGGTATTCCAGAAGAAGGCATTGCTATAATAGAGATGACAGCTCCATGATTATTTCCCCTGAAGACCTTTTAGTGGGATAATAAGTAGAGGTGGAAGACAGTGGTACTGATGATCCAAATCATGTGTAGGCCTAGGCCAGGGGTGGGCAACCTTTTTGTGAGTGCGTGCCAAAACCAGCAAAATCTCTGACTCAAAATTCTTCTGCGTGCCAACCCTAATTTTTTGAGAACATGTTACGCCTACTTGATATCTCTTAAGGTGTACGTATGTGAAGAACCTTGAAGAAATAATAAAATTCATTCGAGCGACAAAAACACAGTATATGATGATGAAAAATACATTTATTTTTTAATGTATACATGTACACTGATAGTCCGACAGAAAACTTTATGACTCCGTTTGATATTATCAGTGGGACTTTTGCTGCTGCATCACTGATGACAGAGATTTTACATCAGGTTTATATTTCGTGACCTTCAGAGATATGCACGAGCTACTACTTTCATCCGTCAGGCTACTCCTATTACGAGACTTAACAAAATTCATCACTGAGAACAAAGATTCACAAGCGTATGTGGATGAAAACATGGAGAGTAA
>NW_005353753.1:1171371-1184623 GCF_000412655.1 Myotis brandtii
TCTTAAGGTGTATGTATGTGAAGAACCTTGAAGAAATAATAAAATTCATTCGAGTGACAAAAACACAGTATATGATGATGAAAAATACATTTATTTTTTAATGTATACATGTACACTGATAGTCCGACAGAAAACTTTATGACTCCGTTTGATATTATCAGTGGGACTTTTGCTGCTGCATCACTGATGACAGAGATTTTACATCAGGTTTATATTTCGTGACCTTCAGAGATATGCACGAGCTACTACTTTCATCCGTCAGGCTACTCCTATTGCGACACTTAACAAAATTCATCACTGAGAACAAAGATTCACAAGCGTATGTGGATGAAACCAAAACACTGGTTGGATCTAGGAAGGCAGGGAGAGTTAAGGCAGAGGCATAGAAATTGCTCTTCCCCTCTCTCGTCAATCCACGTCTATGGTCTTTAAGATAACTTGTTATGTAAAATTATTTATTTACCTAAGATGCACCTACACTGAATTTATCTGAAAAATTAAAAAGTCGATATTAAGAAAAAAATTGTAAATGGAAGATTATAAGAGAGGGTTTCGCGTGCCAGCAAAAGTTACTGGCGTGCCATGTTTGGCACGCGTGCCAGGGGTTACCCACCCCTGGCCTAGGCTAATATGTGTATCCGTGTCTTAGTTTTTAACAAAAAAGCTTAAAATGTAATAATAACAATAATAATAATAAAAAAACATAGATATAAAGAAAGAATTCTATAAAATGTATTTGTGTATTATGCTAAGTATTATTAGATAGAAGCCAATAAGTTAAAAAAAATTGAAGTTTATATAGTGAAAAAGATAAAGGTAAGATTTATCATAGAAAAAAATATATTTTTTAGAAGTTTAATGTAGCTTAAGTGTACAATGTTTATAAAGTCTACAGTAATGTATAGTATTATCCTAGGCCTTCGCATTCACTTCACCACTCATTCACTGACTCATGCAAGGCAACTTCCAGTCCTGCAAGCTCTATTCATAAGGGCCCTATAAAGTTTACCATTTTTTACCTTTTATAGTGTATTGTTATTGTACCTTTTTAATATTTATTTAGATATGTTTAGATACACAAATATCATTGTTATAATTGCCTAAGTATTCAGTACAGTAACAAGCTGTAGCCAGAGTGATAGGCTATTCCATGAGTCAAGTTGTATAGAAGGCTATACCATCTAGGTTTGTATAAATGTACTCTTATGATGTTCACTTGATGACAAAATCTCTTAATGATGCATTTCTAGAACATATCTCCATTATTAAGCAACACATGACTGTAGTGAAATTATTGAAAGGTAAAACTTCCAGCCTCCAATATGCTATCTCGCAAAGTTATCCTTTAGATTTGAAGGAGAAATAAAGGCTTTCCTAGACAAACAAGAGCTGAAAGAGTTCACCACCACTAGAACTGCCTTACAAAAAAAAATGATAAAAGGAGATCTTCAAGCTGAAATAAAAAGACAAAAGTACACATAACTCTGATTAACCGAATAAGAATATGGTAATTGTTTTAAAATAGCATATTAATCTATTAACTATAGCATAAACGTTAAAGAGTAGTAAAAACAGTTACAGCTGCCCTAGCCAGTTTGGCTCAGTGGATAAAAAACACTGGCCTGTGGACTGAAGGGTCCCAGGTTTGACTCCAGTCAAGGGTACATACCTCAGTACAGGCACTATCCCTGGCCCTGGTCAGGGTGCATGCAGGAGGCAACCAATCCGTGTTGTCTCTCTCACATCAAAGTTTCTGTCTCTCCCTCTCCCACTCTCTAAAAATCAATGGAAAAATATCCTCAGGTGAGGATTAACAACACACACACAAAAAAACACAGCTACAGCTACTACAACTTAGTAACAAAATCACAGTATTTTGTGACATCAAAAATATGAAAGGGGAAGAGTACCTAATTCAGGTGATCAAAGAGACTGTGGCACTGCATCCCTACTACATAAGGACACCCTAACAAAACTGGGAGTCACAGCAGATCCACCTAATACACAGAATAAAACACAAAGAGGCAGCCAAAATGGGAAGACAAAGTAACATGCCTAGTGAAAAACAGGAGAAATCTCTAAAAAAAGAAATGAAATGAAGGCAAGCAATTTATGAGATATAGAGTTCAAAAATATGGTTATAAGGATGCTCAAGGAACTTAGTGAGAACAACAGAATGAAAAAGAAAAAAAAACACACATGGAAACAATAAAAAAGAACCAGTGAGAAATCAAGAATACAATATCTGAAATGAAGAATAGACTAGAAGAACTACACAGTAGGTTGGATGAAGAAGAAAATCATATCAGCTCTTTAGAAGAAATGGTAGCAGAAAACACCTATTCAGAGCAACAAAAATTAAAAAGTATTTAAATAAATGAGGATAGTTTAAGGGACCTTTGGGACAACATAAAGCATAACAACATCCTCAACATAGGAGAAGAGCAAGAACAAGGGATCAACCACCCATTTGAAGAAATAATGACTGAAAACTTCCCTAACCTAGTGAAGGAAAAAGTCACACAAGTTCAGGAACCATAGAGAGCCCCAAAGAAGAAGAACTCAAAGAGGCCCACACCATAATTAAAATGGCACAAGTTAAAGACAGAGAATTGTAAAAGCAGCAAGAGAGAGACAGTTACCTACAAGGGGAACTACCATAATTCCAACAGCTGATTTCTCAACAGAAACAAGAATGAAATCACATCAAGCATACATCTTCTCTGACCATAATTGTATGAAACTAAAAATCAATCATGAGAAAAAAACTGAAAAACACACAGGCATGGAAGTAAATAAATGTTAGTAAACACTGAAAGAATTAACAATGAGATTAAGGAAGAAATAAAAAGATACCTTGAAACTAATAAAAATGAGAACACAACAACCCAAAATCTATGGGACATAGCAAAAGCAGTCCTAAGAGGGAAATTCATAGCATTACAGGCCTATCTCAAAAAAAACTAGAAAAAACTCAAACAATCTAACTTTACATTTAAAACAAGAAAAAGAACTAAAAACCAAGCTCAAAGTGAATAGAAGAAAGGAAATAATAAAGATGAGAGCAGAAATAATTGAAACAGAGTATAGCCCAGCCGTGGGCAAACTACGGCCCGCGGGCCGGATCCGGCCCATTTGAAATGAATAAAACTAAAAAAAAAAGACCATACCCTTTTATGTAATGTTGTTTACTTTGAATTTATATTAGTTCACACAAACACTCCATCCATGCTTTTGTTCTGGCCCTCCGGTCCAGTTTAAGAACCCATTGTGGCCCTCGAGTCAAAAAGTTTGCCCACCCCTGGTATAGCCCTACTTGGTTTGGCTCAGTGGATAGAGCATTGGCCTGCAGACCAAAGGGTTCTAGGTTACATTCCGGTTAAGGGCACTTACCTCGGTTGCAGGCTCCTCCCGGCCTGGGCCCTGGTCAGGGCACATGCAGGAGGCAACCAATCTATGTGTTTCTCTCACATCGACGTTTCTCTGTCTCTCCCTCTCTTCCACTCTCTCTAAAAAAAAAAAATCAATGGAAAAATATCCTCAGGTGAGGATTAAAAATATTACAAACTAATGTCAACAAATTAGACAATATGGATTAAATAAATTCCCAGAAACCATACAATCTTCCAGAACTGAATCAGGAAGAATCAGAAAATCTGAATAGACAGATTACAACTAATAAAATTAAAGCTGTATTTAAAAAAAAAAAAAAATTCCCCCAAAACAGAAGTCCTGGCCTGGATGGCTTCAGAGGTGAATTTTACCAAACATTCAAAGAAGAACACCTATTCTAAACTATTCCAAAAAACCCAAGAGCAGAGAACACTCCCAAGTTCATTTTATGAAGCCAGCATTATCCTTATTCCAATAGCACATAAAAACACTACAATCTCTCAAACAAGCAACAGCTAGTATCTGCATACCCCATACCTCTCAATAAGTGGCCCCAGGCCCAGCACTAGCAGCAGCCAGCCTTGGTTCAAAGGTTGGCCTCTCCTGAGTACCTTCAAGCTCAACACAAGTAGCAGCCATGTGCAGATTGCTTGTAGCTCATGCTGGGTAGTCCCAGGCAGGGCACAGGTAAAAGCTGACTTTGCACCACCCTGGAGGCCTCAGAGCCAGTGTACCAAGTGGTCAACTTCAATCACGTTGGATTACAATACTACCACCTCCATGAGTGACACACTCACGAGGAGGATTCGTTGAGCCCCAAAGCGCCACTGAAGTAAGTGTAAGGAGCCTCTGGGTACCAATTTCAAGGGTACCAAGGAGCTCTATAGGGTGGGCTCCTGCTCTTCAGTTATAGCTGCAGCTGATCCTAGCAACCAATTGACTTGGGGGTTAATCCCTCCCAAAGATGCCAGCATAAATCAAGGCTCAACTACAATAGGACAGCACACACAGCTCACACAGGGACACACCGGGAATGCCCAGCTCAGGTGGCTGGGGAGGCTGAGCCATTGGGCCCTACAGGACACCTACCACATACACAAGGCAACTCTACCAAGTCCAAGAGACATAGCAAATCTACCTCATAGAAACAAATACAGGGAAGTAGCCAAAATGCAGAGACAAAGACACATGTCACAAATCAAAGAAGAGGAGAAATCTCCAGAAAAAGAACTAAATGAAATAGACGCAACAAAACTACCAGATACAGGAGTTCAAAGCAATGGTCATAAGGATACTCAAAGAACTTAATGAGAACTTCCTATAGTGATAACATCAACATAAAAAAGGACCAGTCAGAAATGAAACATATACTAACTGAAATAAATAATTACAGGGGATTAACAGTAGAATAGAGGACATGAAGAACCAAATCAAGAATTTGAAATATAAGGAAGCAAAAAACATCCACTCATAACAGCAGCATAAAAAAAGAATCTAAAAATATGAAGGTAGCCCTAACCGGTTTGGCTCAGTGGAAAGAGTGTCGGCCTGGGGAATGAAGGGTCCCAGGTTCGATTCCGGTCAAGGGCATGTACCTTGGTTGCAGGCACATCCCCACTAGGGGGTGTGCAGGAGGCAGCTGATCTGTTTCTCTCTCATTGATGTTTCTAACTCTCTATCCCTCTTCCTTCTTCTCTGTAAAAAAATCAATAAAATATATATTTTTTAAAAAATGAAGGTAGTGTAAGGAACTTCTGGGTACCAATTTCAAGGGTACCAACATTTGCATCATGGGAGTGCTGGAAGGAGAAGAGAGGAAGAACAAAAACTTATTGGAGCCCTGGCCAGTTTCGCTCAGTGGTTAGAGCAGGGGGGTCCTCAAACTTTTTAAACAGGGGGCCAGTTCACTGTCCCTCAGACCGTTGGAGGGCCGGACTATAGTTTTAAAAAAAACTATGAACAAATTCCTATGCACACTGCACATATCTTATTTTGAAGTAAAAAAACAAAACGGGAACAAATACAATATTTGTATTTGCATGTGGCCCGCGGGCCGTAGTTTGAGGACCCCTGGGTTAGAGTGTCAGCCCACGAACCAAAGGATCGCAGGTTTGATTTTGGTAAAGGGCACATACCTCAGTTGCAGGTTCGATCCCCGGCCCTGGTCAAGGGCACATGTGGGAAGCAACCAATTGATGTGTCTCTCTCACATCAATGTTTCTCTCTCTGTCTCTCCCCCACTCCTTCCACTCTTTCTAAAAATCAATAGATAAGATTAACACACACATATACACACAAAAAGTCATTTTCTACCACCTGGAGATTTTATTTATTGGAAAGGACATCAAAGACTCTCTAACCTTTGGATGGGACCTTATCATGAATGTACATCTATCCCTGTCTCTAACACTCATCTCTGCCTACAATGAATATCAAAAACTCCTCTAAGATGCAAGCCACTGACATTAGAGGTAGACAGCTATCCCAAGATATCAACAGGCATGTATACCTACAGACTGATATTGAACTCTGAAACCATTTTGTTTGACTGCCTTTACCTGTCTGCTAATAACATTAATCATAATAATAGTTATAGTTGTCCTTTGGGCTTTTCTATATACTCCAACTGTTCATGATTACCAAAGATGTAGAAGATAATTTTTAATAGTCTTTTTATGGCTTACGTAAATGTTATACTAGATGCAAAATACAGAAAAATGAGACAGATGGCAAAAATTCAGATCATGTTATTACACAGGACAAAAATATTGCAGGGTGTTTTTCACAACGAAGGCCATAAGACCTGACTGCCTTCCATTTACCTACCCTTCTCTTTTGAGAAAACACAGCCTCAGCTCACATCCCATGCTTAGAATATTGCCCCATCCCCAACAATTCACCATTTCAACAAGATGACATAGGTACTGAGACTTCCTTAGGAATGAGCCTTCCTAGTACACAATCTGACCAAAAGGCTGGTCATCAACGCATCCTTTGGATTGATAACCAAATTGGGAAACTGTGGACAAAAGGGGGGTTCTAAAATAAAACGGACAAGTTCAGTGATGAAAAGTAAATTCACAGATTTATCTAATCATAAATTCCTAACTGGGCAGGTCATGGTGGGTAGTCACATCTGACCATAGAACTTCATTAGTAAAAAGTTTTTAAGCAAGCCCTGTTCATTATTCTTGTGCATCTAGGTCAGCGGTTCTCAACCTGTGGGTCGCGACCCCTTTGGGGGTCGAACGACCCTTTCACAGGGGTCGCCTAAGACCATCGGAAAACACATATATAATTACATATTGTTTTGTGATTAATCACTATGCTTTAATTATGTTCAATTTGTAACAATGAAATTGGGGGTCACCACAACATGAGGAACTGTATTAAAGGGTCAAGGCATTAGGAAGGTTGAGAACCACTGATCTAGGTTAACACACCTTAATCCTCTTTTCCAGGCTCCTGAAAAACCACCCTCAAGGGAGCACAGAATCTTGACTACCTCACACCTTGCTTTTGCCCACTTTTATGTGATCATCCTTCCATTCTCTCTCTTATTCCTATTGTATAAAAGAAACTGCAAAACTGTTATCCTCAGAGCATTTCAGATCTTGCTTCCTGGCAATGTCATTGGTTTGACTCAAACTCTTTTAAAACTAAAAATTATCTAGAGGTTTGGATGTTCCCTATGTTAACACTTGAATAATTTGGAAAAATGAAATGAAAATAATTGAATTCAGATAACATTTATTTTCAGAAATATAGTTTGAAGTTCAGATAAGAGAACTAGGTAGATAAGCAGCTAAAATTGGAAATAAGAGCTTAAGGCTTTGAAGAGTGGTCAGTGGTTAAGTAAAACATAAATATGAGAAATAATTGCATAAAGTAGAGGCTCTCTTTGAAAAGCTCTGAAATTCAAAGTAAATGTGTATGAAAGATATGCAACATCCTAAGAAGGAACTCTTTACTTAAACTTTCAAAGAATGTACAATACACACAAAAAAACTTTAAGAACCACTGGCACAAATTATAATAGAAACCATCCATGGAAATGAATGTGAATGAGGTAGCAGGAGAAATGGTTGAGGGAAAAAAAGTCATGAAAACAGAACTTACAAAATACAATTAAAAGGCAAGAAAAGAACTAAAGGGACTAGAATGGATTTGAGTAAAAAGAGAACCAAAGTATTAGGGAATCAATAACTCAAAAGTTGAAAAAAAAAAAAAGGCAGCATCAACATTGTCTAATGTTATAAATACAGGTCAAAGAACATAAAGTTTATATAAAATCTTTATATTTAGTAAACATAAATCATTGGTAACACTGAAGTAAGCAATTCTGGTTGAATATAAGCAGAAAGAAGCTATATTGTAAAGCATTAAGAAATAAATGGTTGGAGGCAAATGAGTGAAAAATTAAAGACTACTATTTCTCAAGATTCACCTCTAAAAAGAAAAGAAAGCGAGGATGCAAGTGACTAGAGGAAAAGTATGATTTACATTTTGTTTTGTTTTTGCTGCTATTGTTGCTGAGTTTTTCTTCCTTAAAGAATGAAAGATTAGATTTTCTATGCCCAAAAGAGTCTGTAGAAAGGAAAAGATCAAAGGAAGGAAACAGGGGTAAAGTTCAGGAGTAAAATGATCACCTTTCAGTTCTTCCTGTAAAACAGGAACAAAAATGTATTTTAATGTGGTGAGAAAGGTACCGTAACAAGTATGGGTGAAGGTGGAAAGATTACAAAAATTCCTAAAAGGTTTATTTCTTAAAACTGTAAAGCACTGATAACCATGACGCCTCAGAACTTGTTCCCTTACAATAGCAGCTATCACTATGAAAATGTTATAATAAAAAAGAGAAAACAGTAATAGGAAAGTACAGTATAGTAGTAATTTAAAAACATGACTCAAACACACACACACACACACACACACACACACACACACACACACACACGACTCCCGAGTCTAAAAGCTTTTGTTTAAATCACTGTTTAGTTACAAGCTATAGCTAACTCTGTGACTCTAGGCAAGTTATCTTGACTTTGTGCTTCAGGGCCTGAGTGCCATCACTTGCAAAATGGAGGTAACAATGCTTACCTCATAGAACTGGGTAGTAATAGAAAACATATCAATGAATACAAATGTTAGGTGGTAGTGGCAGTAGCAATGATAGTGATAATAGTAACAGTAACAATAGAAATGTAACCTATTTGTGTTTAATCAACCAGTACTTAAGGAAGAAAGGAGTAGGCTCTAAAAAAATGTGCCTCCTTCAATCCTTTCAACTACAGAAGGAAACAAGTATAATTCTCCCTATTATACTAATAAGGAAAGCAGTTAGTAAGTGGCAGAACTAAGATTTGAACACTGGTGTATGTGGACTCAAAACTCATTTTCTTTTCACCACACAACACACTATCTTCAGAGGAGTACTTAGCATTAGCAGCAGGAGCACAAATTTAGGCATTCTGTTCTTTACTACTAAACTCACAAAATCTGGGTACATCATTAAATGCCTTTCAATTTTATTTTCTGAAAAATTGAGTTTGATTAGATCTTGAGGTTTCCCTTCACTAAAAAAGTTCATGATTTTATAAAAGTGCCACATTTAGTGATATGTAAACTCACAAAAGTTTTAAAACAGCAGAAAACCTTTTCTGTTTAAAAACAAAAACAGAAAACTTGAAAATAAAAAAAACAGATTTTTCTTCACATTATCAAAGGAAAGACCAATATCTAATTTTATTTTATTAGCAAGTATAATTAAGCAAATGTTTGAGAGAAAACATCAATTTTAAGTATTTCAAGATGTCAATTTTAACACCTACACTTTCAATAATGAAAAATTAACTCAGATTTCTGATATACCTACAGAACTATAATCAAATAAAATACAGCTTTACTGAATTTTATTTCATGCTGAAACTGCAACCAGGCTATTTTTATTTTAAATATCAATCTGAAAACTCTCCTGCCCTAAAACCCGCCACTGGTTTCCTATTATCCTTTAGTGACATCCAAAATCCTTAACATGACTCAACAAAGTCATGTGATCTGGCTCCTCTCTCTGGTGCTATCCAATGCTATTCTTCTCCTTGCTCTTTTTTCAATTTCCTCCAAGACACATTTTCTGTCACTTTAGGGCAACGGTTCTCAACCTGTGGGTCTCGACCCCTTGGGGGGGGCGTCGAATGACCCTTTCACAGGGGTTGCCTAAGACCATCAGAAAACACATATATAATTACATATTGTTTTTGTGATTAATCACTATGCTTTAATTATGTTCAATTTGTAACAATGAAATTGGTGGTCACCACAACATGAGAAACTGTATTAAAGGATCGCAGCATTAGGGAGGTGGACAACCACTGCTTTAGGGCTTCATCCAATCTGCTCTCCAAAACCTAGAATGCTCTCATACATCTCCATTCCCATCCTTTTGCCCCAGCAAACTGCCTTTCATTCTTGCAGACTGAGATCAAATGTTATCATGCCAGGAAAGCCTTTCCTGACCTCCCAGACATATATTTTGACAACATTCTGGACTTCACAACACTTGTAATTACTTGTTTAACACTTGTCTTCTCTGCTAACTGGTAAACAATATGAAGATGGTCATTTCATGTCTTGTTTCCTACTATTTTCCCAATATCTAACACACTGTTTAGCACAGAGAAGATTAAATAATCAATAAATGTTTCCTGTATGAATACATTCAAAATGTGGGGCAAAGTCCAAAACCATGAGATGCCTTACTAGTACAAAGTACCTAAAAAGTTCTATACAAATTTGAGTTACATCTTACTCTTAGCTCTTCTTCAGATGTTCCTCCCTCAAACAGGTGCTATTTGGCAATTATACAACTTTAAAGTAAAGCAAAAAAATCCCTCCAGATAATGAGCCCATTCTAAAGTTTCACAAAACCAAGGTTAGAAACCACAGGTCTTAAATAATTGGAGCTTTAAAACTCATCATCTAAAAGAATTCACCTGAAATGCAATTAAAGGAACAGAAACTTGGATAGGTTTCACCCATTCTGCAGCATCCCATTAATTTTACCACACCAATGTACATTATAGAAGGACCAATCCCAATTCCTACTACTAATGTAGTGCCTTATTTATCCCAAAAGTAATGACTGCATGGCTAGTCATCTGAGTAGGCTACATGATACCTGGAATATGCTCTGTTAAAACTAAAGAAAAATTATAGCCTTGGGTGGTTTGGCTCAATGGACAGAGCGTCAGACTGTGGACTGAAGGGACCCAGGTTCAATTCCGGTCAAGGGCACATTCCCAGTAGGGGGGCATGCAGGAGGCAGCCGATCAATTCTCTCATCATTGATATTTCTATCTCTCCCTCTCCCTTTCTCTCTGAAATCAATAAAAATATATTTTTAAAGAGAAAAATTATAAGCATAAACACTAAGTAACTATATATAATTTTAGCTTAGTGGGAAAAAAGAGAAATGGCAGTAAAGTTGATAAGTAATTCAAAAACTGGAGGCTTAAAAAGAAGAATACTATTTTGACTCATAACATTTTTTAAAGTTTTCTGTTCATCTAAAACAGTGTTAATTATAAACCAGGCAGCATTCAAAGATTTGCTTAACACATATTCATTATTTTCTCCAATTTAGAGATGAAGAAAGAGGCACTGAGTTAAAGCAACTTGCTCAATATTATACAGCTGGTAAGTGCCAGAGGCAGAACTCAAATCCAGCCATTCTAGCTCCCGAGTTCGAGTTCTCCCTCTCAACCACGATACAACACTGATGCTCACTGTCTTTCCAAATCCCTGAAAGAGGGCTTCAATCTGTACCATCCCACTCCAGTAAAACTATTTTTGCTAAGGTCACCAATGACATCTACCTTGCCAAATCAAAGGGTCACATATCTACTGCCATCTTTTTCACCCATTCTGCAGCATCCCATTAAGTTCACAACTTGCCTCTTGTCATATATCCCCTTAGTGACATATATCCCATTTTCTTCCTACCACAGACCAGGGCTCTCTTCTCTTGCATATCTACCCATTTTTCTAGGAAATCTCTCACAGTTCCATGGCTTTAAATATCATCTACGTGACTCCAAATTTCTCTAGTCCTGGCCTAAGCTCTAATCATAGACCCAACTACCTATCTGACATCTCACTTAGATGTAACCAACCATCTTACCCTCTTTCCCTCAACCTTTTTTCTTCCAGCCTTCTCTACCATCACCCATCCAGTTGCTTAGGCTAACTTCTTAGTCATCATCCTTGACTTGACTTTCCCACATCTCCCACATAAAATCCATCAGCAAGTCCTATCAAATCTAACTTAGAAAATATATTTAGTTCTGTCTCCATTATCACTCTAATGCAAATTACCTACATCTCTGCCTACAATGCCCTTCACAATGGTCTCCTTGCTTCCATTTTTGCCCCCTTAATCTCTACAAAACAGCCTAAGTCAAAACAAAATCAAATCGGTCTTTGCTTGCTTTAAATCATCTAACGTAGTCCATTATAATTTAATAAAATCCTAGCTCTTGAACATGTCCTCAAAGATGCTACATGACTTGGCCCCTATTTCTACAACTTCATGTCCTTCCATTCTCTCGCCCACCACAAGGTTCCTTGGAGCTGTAACTACCTTCCTTCTCTCCCTAGAACACACTATGATCACTCCTGCTAAGAGCCATTGCACTTGCTGTTCCTGCCACAAGAAACATTCTTTTTCAGACTTTCACACAGATGGTTCCTTCTTCCCCCAAGATGTTGCTCAAATGTCACCTCCTCTGAGGGGCCTTCTAATCAGTCTTTTACATCTATTATTACAACCGTCACTATTCTTATTATTGCCTGAAGTTATCGTATTTGCTTACTATGCCTTGTCAATTTTGGAATTTGAAAGCTCCATCCCCAACGCTTCCCATAGTACCAAGTAGGTGTTTAATAAATTTATTGAATGAGTGAATTTTCCCCAATGCACTTTAAGTTTATTGTAAATCAACCAATTTTATAAAGCACTTGGCCCGTTATATATATTATTATGTAGTCAGAGATAAATCCTTAAAACACTCATTTTTTCCAATCCAAAGCGTTTCAGCACTCTGAATCCCCTCCTCCAAAACACATAGCCCATCTACAACACCCCACTTAAAAGTGCTAAAAATTCCACATGGACGGACTGCATTTCTTCCTCCTCTACAAGCCAACGACCGTGTAGGTGGCAAAAGGGAATTTTACTGAGCATCTCAGCACCTGTTACATCTTCAACCAGCTAAGAGAAGGGCCGCTGAGCCAGCCGGCACATGGGAGACGTGGCTTTTCTTGCAGGGATAGCATTTAGGTAAAACCTGAGTGGCTTAGACTAGAACTATCCAAATCTTTAATAAGGACCATTCAGTTCGTTTAAATAAGCATGATAGTCTGTAGGCAGGAGATTATGCACGGATTCGCTAAAAAAAAAAGAAAAGAGAAAGCAGCCGATTTGGGGACCTTCAGGAAACACAAAGTGTGTGTATGTGTGTAGGTTGGGGATCAGTCTACCTATAACGTGAAGACAAGAATAGGAGACAGCGGTTCAAGGACCAACTCAGCGATACGATGAAGGCCCTCCGGGATATGCAGAACCTGGGGACTAGGACAGAAGCGGAGGAGAAAACACAAGAGCCCCGAGACCTCCGTCCACCGCTTCGGCCTCCACCGCATGCATCTGGGGCAACTGCATTGATCGGCGCCCGCCAATCGCCCACCTCCCTCCCTGCAAGGAGACAGCCCCGGATACTCACATGGGCTCGAGAGTCTTGCTGAGCCAGGACTTCAGTGCCTCGAAGTTTTCAATGATCATTTTAGAAACCATCCACAGCGG
>NW_005353753.1:1184789-1187670 GCF_000412655.1 Myotis brandtii
ACGGCTTGCCTGAGCCCTCCCCCTTCCCTCCACCCCAGCCAATCGTTCGGAACCGGGAGCGCGACAAGCGCCTAGACCCGGGCTTTCTCTCGGCCGCGGGACCAGTTGCTTGTCGGTAACGCAGAAGAGGCAAAATGAAGAAAGCGAAGACGAAGAGCAGCTCAATGGGAACGATTCGGGGGGTCTTCCCGGCTCCCAGCACCCCCAAGAAAATGGCTGCCGGCAATTCTCGCGAGAATTAAGAAAGTCTCGCGATGTCCCGGAGCCTGCTGGGAAGACACGTAGGATTCGCGGAGAGCGAACGGTAGGGAGGGCCGTAGTTCGAGCTTTTGCGGCTTTTGTGCCTTTTTACACTTCGGCCCTCTTAAGGAATAAAGATTTTATTTTATTTTTTTAGTAGGAGGGAAAGATCGATGATTTCAGAAACAGCAGGAGCCCCAGCTCATCTTCTGAAACGGCTGTGGCGCGTCCGCTGGAACTAGCTCGGGGCCTGGAGCGCTCCGCGAGAGCCTCCCCGCCGGTGTGTGCGGGGGTTCCCCTGTGCTGCGCGGGTGTCTCCTCGGGGCACCTGTGCGGTGCACTACCGCATTCTCCGTGTGCTGTGCTGTGGTTTGGGAAGCACAGGCTGGTCTGATCTCACCCACTGAGACCTCCAGAGGATTAGTATCTTGTCCAAAATCACTCGACTCGTTGGCAGAGCACTGATAACCTAGGGATGCTTCAAAGGAAAGGTGAGACAACCCTGACAGTTCGCAAATAGTTTCCCGCCATCCGAAACGTCGGGGCTTATCCCTAGCTGACGGTAAGAAAAGTGTGTGCGTCTTTAATTCTTTTCATGGAGAGCGATTCAGTCCCAGATAGGGAAATTACATAGCTTCAGAAGACAGAGCCTTCATGTCAGCATCCCGAATAAACGTCCCTTCTCCTGAGGGGTCAAATAAGTTTCATTTCTGCCCGAGTTGTTCTATGCTATTGCATACTACCCTTAATGTGCTGGGTGGGATTCTACAAAAGGTCAAGTGCCCGTAAACATTGAAAACAATCCACAATATAGACACTTGGAGTAAGTAGACCAGTAAAAAGTTATTTATGACAGACCCTAAGTTGTCGTTAAGAACGCTAAGTTTACCCTGACCGGTTTGGCTCAGCGGATAGAGCGTCGGCCTGCGGACTCAAGGGTCCCAGGTTTGATTCCTGTCAAGGGCATGTACCTTGGTTGCAGGCACATCCCCAGTAGGGAGTGTGCAGGAGGCAGCTGATCGATGCTTCTCTCTCATTGATGTTTCTAACTCTCTAGCCCTCTCCCTTTCTCTCTGTACAAAATCAATAAAATATATTTTAAAAAAAAAAAAGAATGCTAAGTTTGTAATTTCCTGGAGTGAAGTGTCCTAAAGCAGTAAGTGGAAAAAAATTATCAAGTAAGAAAAACTGGATATTTGTTTTCAAATACAGCATATAGTATAGCATACACATTAAAATCCAGCTACGGAATAACCAGGGTGTTGAGGAAAGCAATTTAGCTAAGTGAAGTAAGCCAAACACCGAAGAACAAATAGTGTAGAACTCCATTTATGTGAGGTGCCACCGAGAGTAGCCAAACTCCTAGAGACAACAAGAAGAGTAGTTGCCAGGGGTGGGGAGTGTGAGGAAGAATCGGGGAGTTGTTTTTTTTGTTTTGTTTTGTTTGTTTGTTTTTTAATATATTTTATTGGTTTTTTACAGAGAGGATGGGAGAGGGAAAGGGAGTTAGAAACATCGATGAGAGAGAAACATCGATCAGCTGCCTCCTGCACACTCCCCACTGGGGATGTGCCCGCAACCAAGGTACATGCCCTTGACTGGAATCGAACCTGGGACCCTTCAGTCTGCAGGCCGACACTCTATCCACTGAGCCAAACCGGTCAGGGCGGGGAGTTGTTTTTTAATTGGTAAAAAGTTTAGTTTGGGTTAATGAAAAAGATCTGGAGATAGGCTGTGTTGACGGTTCACAACAATGTGAATGTACTTAATGCTGTTGAACTGCACACTCAAAAATAGTTAAAATGACACATTTTATATGTATATTTTACTGCAATAAAAATAATTTATACATTTAATGTTACTAGGGAAAAAGTAATATCCTATTTGTGTAATAGCCTTGTCATTGGCGGACTCCACCAATGTTTTCCACCACATCACTTCACTGTTCCATAACTCTGGCCATTCATTCCATATGGCCAAAACTAATCATTCTACTGTCAAATACTGTATACTCCAGGTAAACAGGTATGCTTATCCTCCGCTTTTCCAAATATTTATTCACATCATTTCCACAGGGAATATTTTTACTTACTTCTTTCTCTGGTAGCTCAAACCTTACACATACTTCTCTCTTAATACCACTACTAGTGTTCGTTTGAAATCTCTTATTTTCTCTAAACAGCAGCAACAGCCTTTTAATCTCTCTGCCTCTTAGGTTGCACCCATATCAGTTCATATTCAATTACCTTCATCATCATTGCCTTTTTAAAAAAAATATGTTTTTATTTATTTTAGAGAGAGATAAAGGGAGAGAGAGAGAGGGAGAGAAACATCATTCATTTGCCTCCTGTATGCCGAGAGAGAGAGAGAGAGAGAGAGAGAGAGAAAGAGAAACATCGTTCATTTGCCTCCTGTATGCACCCTGACCAGGGACCTGAACCAACCCCAGCATGTGTCCTGACTGGGAATTGAACCGGTGACCTTTTATTTTATATTTTTATTTTGTTTTGTTTTGTACCTTCTTAAATACTAGAGGCCCGGTGCACAAAAATTTGTGCACTCGGGGGGCGGGGGGAGGGGGGTCCCCCAGCCCGGCCTGTGCCCTCTCCCAGTCTGGGACCCCTCAGGAGATAACAACCTG
>NW_005353753.1:1189023-1193628 GCF_000412655.1 Myotis brandtii
GCATGGCTGCCGGCTGCCATCTTGGCTGACAGTTAATTTGCATAAGGATATGCTGATTAGCCAATGGGAAGGGTAGCGGTCGTACGCTAATTACCATGTTTCTCTTTTATTAGTGTAGATCTTTAACTGGCGGTCCCTCGGCCTGGCCTGCAGGGATTGGGCCAAAACTGATATCTGGGTCCGGGGTGCGGGTGAAGCAGATTCAGGGCCAACAGTGCCTCAGCAGCAACCTAACCCACAGCCGATTCCCCGAGGAATCGGGCTCCCTCCTCTACTGGTTGGGGCGTCTGCCCCCTAATGATCATTGTACATCATAGCTACCAGTCGGATGGCCACTTAGGCTTTTATATATATAGATAGTTTACAATTAAAAATTGAGAGGGAGCTCATCAGGTGGTTCAGTTCGTTGGAGCATCAACTGTTACACTAAAGGGTTTCAGGTTCCATATCTGGTCGGGCTGCATACGGGAGGCTGAACCGGTGACCTTTTTATGCATGTACGGAACAGTGCTAAACAACTGAGCCACACCAGCCAGGGCCATCAACGTTGCCTTTAACATCTTTATGAAACTTGAATCTAAATCATGTCACATCCCTGCTTAAAATCTTCATCAACTTCCACGTTGTCTTCAGGATAAAAATCCACATTCTTTAACATCCTGTAAAAGGCTTTTCACAATCACCCCTTCCTATTTGCCTTAGAGACTTCTTTCAGTGCCTTCCAGCCTTTGATCCAGCCATCCTGAACTATTTCATGTTCCTTAGAAGAGGTGTGTTCTCTTTAAACTGAGGCATTGCAAAATGTGTTTCCCTCCCTTTTACTTGACGGAATCTTACTAATCCATCAAAGTCAGTGCAGTACCTTTGAACGTCCATCCCTGACCTCCCTGCTCTAACGCAAAAGTCTCTCTGAGGTTTTCTCATATCAGCCTGTGCTAGCTTCTATTATAGCATCCATTACTTTATTTTTGCAATTACATAATTATCTGTTCCTTAGTAGATAATAGTTTTGAATCTCCTGCTTCAAGCACAGCCCTGATGTGTAGAGTCAGTTCTCAGTTCTCTATTTTTTGAATGTTCAAATGGAGCCCTATCACTTCCATGAAATCTTCCCTGACCAATGTAGCTGATTACAACCTCTTCCTCTATCCATGATACAGTCAGTGTTTGTTATCACTCCAAGGTTAGTCATCAGTGCTGCCTAGCATGCTTCTCTTCCTTAACCATTAACATGTATCCCTCATCATTTCAGTGCTTCATCTTCTTTGGTTTTGTCTTCAAGGGTGATAATTAGTTAATATAATCAGTGCTATTAAGGAAAAACTAAAATAAACCCTATAGGCTACTTTCTCTATTCAGTAACAAACATTTCAGAATGTCCCGTATTAGGTTACTGACTCAACATTTTCCAACACACCATACTCTTTTAAAGCCCTGTGACTTTGTTAGTGCTGTTCCCTTGGCCTGGAATGACTTTCTTCATTGCTCAAATACCTGAGCAATGAAGGTAGTTGCCTCTTGGCTACTACCTGTAGAATAGGAATTAAAACATTTTATTTAGTTTTCTCATCTGTCTCCCTACCTAGATTATGAGTTCTTTAAAGACCAGGACCCAAGCTTATTTCTCTTTATACTTCCTTCACTGAGTACAATGTCTGGAACTAAAAAAATATTTATTGAAAGATATGTACTTCATTTTAAATGAAGGAAAGTAGACACAGGGGAAAATATTTTGGATAGGTAAGTTATAATGATATATCTCCTAACAAACCTATATATATCCTTATGGTTTACTTAGCTGCCCTGATCTAGAAATATTCTTCAGAGTGTACTTAATTCCTCAGGTTCTTCCATTTATCTCTCCTAGCTGATGGATACAATCTTGTTTCTCTCTCTCTCTCTCTCTCTCTCTCTCTCTCTCTCATATATTTTTATTGATTTCAGAGAGGAAGGGAGAGGGAGAGATAGAAACATCAATGATGAGGGAGAATCATAAATCGGCTGCCTACTGCACACTCCCTACTGGGGATGGAGCCCGCAACCCAGGCATGTGCCCTTGACCAGAATGGAACCCAAACCCAGGACCCATCAGTCCACAGGCTGATGCTCTATCCACTGAGCCAAACCTTATGGGTTACTCTCAATGATGCTTTGGGGGTCTTGTTTAAAATTTCAGTTTGCATTTCAGCATCACAAAGATACTCTATGTTTTCTTCTCTTTGTTTTACAGTTTATTACTCTCTCCAGAGAATCACATTTAGGTCTTTATTTTCTCTGGAATACATTCATATTTATGTTGTAAGGTGGGAGTCTAGCTTACTTTTTCTCCAAGTGACAAACTAATTTTTCTCTATAATTCTACTTCCGTCCCCCATTGATACCTGATGGGTGTCACCATTATCATATCTTCATATTTTCATTTATATGTGGCTCTAGTTCTGACCTCTTCAATTGGTCTCTATGACTACACCAGTGCCATGTTTTTATATACCATCATCTTACAGACTATCTTAATCCTATATAATACTAGTAAAAGCGTAATATGCTAAGTATCGGATCGGTTGACCACTTGACCAGTCGCTGTGATATGCACTGACCACCAGGGGGCAGACACTCCAACCGGTAGGTTAGCTTGCTGCTGGGGTCCGGCCAATCAGGACTGGGTGAAAGGGCCGGACACACCCTAGAGCCCTCCCGTGGTCCTCCCGGGCTGGCGGCCAGCCCCTATCAGGACTGGGCGAGACGGCCCTGATTGGCCCTGATCACCTGCCAGGCCGAGGGACCCCACCCATGCACGTATTTGTGCACTAGGCCTCTAGTATATAATAGAGCAAATCCTTAACTTAGCTAAATGTGAAACTTTCGTTATCCAAATAATTAGAAAAAGCTTGTTGAGCTTGTCAAAAAAATCCTTCATTAAATTTATAGGTTAATTTGGATTAAGTTGACATCCTATAATGTATGGCAGTCACCAAGGTGCACTGCTCAGACATACCTTCAAGAAAGAACTCACTGCTCAACTGCAAGGCATGTAGTTAGCTGACAGCCTTTAGCTGTAAACTCCTTCTGGGCTCTCTCAGCTTTCAAGCTAAGGTTAGACTATTTTCAGGGCAATCTCTCCCCACCACCACCACCCCCCCACGTCCTTCCTCAGCCAAGAATGAGCAAGGAATGATATAAGGATCTACTTAACACTGGAATGATAGAAGCTTTGTCCAACCTGCAAACTGATGGCTCCCCTACTCAATACTTCTATCTCCCTTTTCCTTTCACAAGTGTTACTCTCCAGTAAATCTTTTGTAATTCTAACTCTATCTCAACATCTGCTCCCCACCTATAGCACAAGTTAAATCATCATTCTTTCTATTTTTATGAATTTAAAAAATTATAGTTAATAGTAAAATTTAGCCATCCCTTCTGGCTCAATTACTTATTAATATTATTTTAATCCTCACCCAAGGATATTTTTTCCTTTCATTTTTAGAGAGAATGGAAGGGAGGGTGGAGGGGGAGAGAGAGAGAAATATCAATGCACTCGCCCCAACTGGGGCCAGGATCAAAGCCACAACCCCACAACCGAGGTACGTGCCCTTGACCAGGAATGAACCCATGACTCCTAGGTCAATGGGCCAGCACTCTAACCACTGAGTTAACCAGCCACACATCAATTACTGTACTTCTTTGAAATCATTCTTAGCCACCTCAATTTATTATGCTCTCAAGACATACATTCTAACAAGCCTTTGACTTTCTATGGCTATGATGTAATCACCTATCATTTTACTTTTTTAATATACATACACTTTATCTTCTATTTAATGCTCTGAATTTAATCCCCTATGGCCTCCTTTCATAGTTACTCCCTTATGTTTTCAACTCTTGCACTTTATTCAGTCTTTCCAATTCATTGTTCAACAAATGTTTACTGAAGGTCTGCTCTGTTTCAGACATACTTGCTGAGAATACAGTGGTGGACAAAAAAAAGACATGTCTGCCATGGAACTTACAGCAGAATATACAAGAAGGACATTTAACAAATAATCATATAGGGAAAAATGTATAATTACAAGTATTTTGAAAGAAATAGAGGAAAATATGAATCTTTGTAATAATTTAGACTAGAAAGGTCCAAGCATGGCTTCTCTAAGGATATGATATTTAAATGATTAAGAAGAGTAAGTAATAAGTAGAAGTTAGCCATGTGAAATGAAAGACAAGAACATCCAGGCCAACATAATAGCTTGTGGGATGTTCTGAGGTAAGGACACGCTGGGTTCTTAAAGAAGGTCAAAAGGTCACAGGGGTATGAAGTTAGGTTAAATTAGGCAAACAGAGGCCATATTAAAATTTTTGAACTAGTTTTTATTTTATATATGATGCACAGTCATGAAAGGTTTTCAGTATATAAGGATTAATTGAAAACATGAACACACATGTACTTCTTTTAAGAAAAAGCTTAAAATTTGGGGCTCTATATATATATAAAAGCCTAACGACAGGCTGACCGGCTGGTAGCTATGATGTGCACTGACCATCAGGGGGCAGACGCTCCTACCGGTAGCTATGACACACACTGACCCCCAGGGGGCAGATGCTCAACACAGG
>NW_005353753.1:1193756-1215642 GCF_000412655.1 Myotis brandtii
GCCCTCTCACAATCTGGGACCCCTCCGGGGATGTTGGAGACCGGTTTCAGCGGGATCCCCGCAGGCCAGGCCGAGGGACCCCACCGGTGCATGAATCTGTGCACCGGGCCTCTAGTTTTTATATAAAAACAGAAGAGATACAAATCACCTTTAACATAATAAATGCCACGTTTTTGGTTCTTTAGAAGTAGAATTAGGAGAATCTTAAAGGGACTATAGTTTTGTCATTTGAGACTAGACACACATAACTAAAAGAAAAAAGTAATGCTTGCTATAATGAAGTAAGTCCTTAGGTAATTCAAGAGGAAATACTTTAGCAATAGCAAAGAGTGTAAACTGAGATCAGAGAACAAACTCATTTTCCCTTAATAAGATCAGAGTACTTCTGGTAAAAAAGAGTTTGATGGACAATCACCAATTCTCTGGTGGACACTCCATTTATACCAATAGTCTATATATATAAAAGCCTAAGTGACCATTACAACTGGTTGACCAAACTACCAGTCGACCGGTCGCTATGATGCGCACTGACCACCAGGGGGCAGACGTTCAATGCAGGAGCTGCCCCCTGGTGGTCAGTGCACTCCCGCAGCGGGAGCACCGCCGGGCTCACAGCTGGTGAGCACAGCTGAGGTGGTGTGAGCCTCTCCTGTCTCCACAGCAGCGCTACTGAGCAGCGGCAGCGGCAGGCACAGGGGGCTGGATTGAGCAGGAGTGGCATGGTGCCCCGCCTGGGCTCGGGCTTCTCCCCAGCTGCCTGCTGCTTTACGCACTGCTACATCCCTCAGGGGATGTCAGACTGCTGGTTTCAGCCCAATCCTTGCCTGGCCTGCGGGGATCAGGCCGAAACTGGCTCTCCAACATTCCCCAAGGGGTCCCGGATTGTGAGAGGGTGCAGGCCAGGCCGAGGGACCCCACCAGTGCACAATCGGGATCAGGGAGGGACCACGGGAGGTTGTATTACATATGTGTCCTTTTTTTTCCCCCGCCCTTGACAATCCCCTGGCCTCCCTCTCGTTTATTATAATGACTTCATGTAGCAGTATCCAAAGTATACCAAAATATGCCCTGACCAAGTAGCTTAGTTGATTAGAGCATTGTCCCTATACACCAACTTTGATCCCCAGTTAGGGCACATACAAGAATCAACTAATGAATGCATAAATAAGTGGAAAAACAAACCTCTCTTTCTCTTTCTCTTCCCCTTCCCTTCCCTTCCCTTCCCTCCCCTTCCCTTCTCTTCTCTCTCTCTCTCTCTCTCTCTCTCTCTCTCTCTCTCTCTCAATAAAAATGTAAATACCAAAACAGTACAGAATAAGAAGACTAGGAATTGTGCTATTAATACAATGAACTCATTAGTTTGTTCCACAATAGAGGAAAAGTCCTTACATTTTCAAAAAGCACTGTCCGATAAAATTATGATGTGAGCCACATATGTAATTTTAAATTTCCGAATGGCCGCATTTTTAAAAATTAAAAAAGGAGAAATTAATTTTAATATATTTTGTTTAGCCCAATTTATCCAAAATAGTATTATTTCAAAGTGCAGTTAATATAAAAATTATTGAGATATTTTATTTATTTATTTATTCATTCATTCATTTATTAGAGGTTACTAAGTCTTTGAAATCTGGTATGTGCTTTCACTTATAGCACATCTCAATTCAAGCAAGCTGCATTACAAAGGCTCAATAACCATGCATTGCTAGTGGCCCTGGTATTGGGCAGTATAGGTTTAAACTTCGTAGAGTATCTTATGTGGACATTTAATTGTGCCTGATGTCTGTTGTTTCAGTGTTCTTGATCATTTTCCTCTGCTGAGCTCTGGCCCCCAGTAAGAGTGGGCTTGAATTTCAAAAGCCCTAATTAAGGCTCCGCATCATTTCTTTTGTAATAGACAGTTTTGTCCTAAGGCTCCTAAGCAAACAACAAATTTAGAGGTGAACATTCTCCAAAAGATTGTTTATTCCTCCCCTCACTTATATTAACCAAAGAATAAAAGAGGGAAGGGAGGATAGAGTATACGTAGTGTTTTTTCTGATTCTTGACTAGAAAGAAAGAGACATCTCCATAATAAATATTTGTTGGATAAAAATGAAATGAAATGATATGGCATAGTCCCCACAGAAGCTCTCTAGGGATTAAATGCATATAAGCATGTAAATACCTACTTCTGATGGAATTCCAAAATGAAATCTGTGAATCTGCTTTGCTGTTTCTTTGGGTGGTTGTCGTGAAATATTTATCCTTATAATAGCTAAGGAGTCTTAGCTAGGAATCTCAGGAGTCTTGACTCTTAGTCTGAGCTGTTAAACTCTCATCCAAGTTATGGATTTTGTTTTTCAGTGTCCACTCATTCAACAAATATATATTAAGAGCCTAGTGTGTGCTATAAATTTCTCTAGACCCTGGAGATACAGATGTAAAAAGACATGCAAAGTCTCTACCTTCATGGAACTTGTATTCTAGCCAGTCTGTTAGGCCTTCCCAGGGATCTTTTTGTTTTCTGGGTGTCCTTGCTGTCCTAGATTTTTATTTTAATATTTTTTATTATGGAAAAATGTAAACATATGCAAAAGCAGAAAGAAGTATAATCTTCCCTATCATCCAATTTCTACAATAACTGACTCATGGTTAATCTTATTGATACTCCATCTTCTCCCTTTAACCCATTTTGAATTATTTTTACAGCATAGATGTCACATCATCTCACTGTCAGATGGTTTTCCATAATATTACATATTTTTTGCTCTGGATAATGAGATTTACATCTATCTGTCATTATCTGTTTCATTTTGCCCTGCATTATGTAATAGATACCTGGTTTATGCTAAAGAAATCATCAAAACAGGAACATAACTATATATAATTCTTTAAATGTTTTATTTATTTTTAATATGTTTTTTATTTATTTTAGAGAGAGAAAGAGGAAGAGAGAGATAGAAACATCAACGATGAGAGAGAATCCTGCACTCCCCCTACTGGGAATTAAGCCCACAACCCAGGCAAGTGTCTTGACTGAGAATTAAACTTGTGACATCTCAGTGCAGAGGATGACACTCAACCAACTGAGCCACACCGGCCAACCATAAATATATTTCTTAGAAAATTTGGGATTTCTTTTAAAGTATTAAGCTAAACATGGGCCTCTTCATATGGATGTTTAAGTGTCCTTATGAGATGGCTTCCTCCAAAGCAAGTAATCCAAGAAAGAGCAAGTCAGAAGCCACGATGTCTTTTATGAAAAAGCCTTGGAAATCTAATACCATTGCTTCCACCACATTCTATTAATTAAAGTCAAGAACAATCCACATTCAGGGAGGGGTAAATTAGGCCTCACCCTTAGAAAGGAGGTATATCAAATAATTTGTGGACATATTTTAAAACCACTGCACTACCCTTGAGCCTAGGTGAGTACTATATCAGTGATTCCTCCAGGAGCCTCAGCAGATAATTAACTAATTGCCTCCCTCTAGTTAGTACTTTTGGGGATAGAGACTTTGGTGGTGTGCTGGTTAATGTTTAACAATTGGCTTTCTAGAAAACAAAATGTATAGATACATATGTATGTAAGCTTACTGATAATAAAGGATGTATAGCATACAATTTATGAATAATAACAAAATATACAATACTCTTTATTGTAAATTCATGCAACAAACTGGTTCTCACAAAATGTTTTAGTTGATTTTTTTTGCCAAATGCTTGTATCTATAGCGTTTGTTGTGTCACTTTGTTATGTCTAGACAATCAGCAAAACAATAAATCAAGCCCAAGCTCTGTAGCATTTGCCAGGTTCTATGGTATAAATGCTCTCACCATAGCCAATTTCAAGTTACCAACATGATATCACTGAATGCAGAGTTGGAAAGAGATTTGCAGTAACACGCCATTATACATTATTTACACCATAGAGATACAATAGATGTAAATAACCTGAAGAGCATAAATAATAATAAAATAAAGTAGAATACTTAGGAAATGATGAGTTTTGAGTGTTTATTGCCTCTTTAATATAATTAATGTAATTTAAGTTGAGATAATTTAATTTTTAATAAAATCTTGTGTTTAACAACTAGTCTAAAAAATTCTTGAAAAATGAACAATCAGCTCTCATAGGCTGCTAATAGCTATCTCTTGCAAAATATTTACTAAAAACACCTCCTTTACCATCCACCACATGAATCAGAATTAAAACACAAACCAACTAAGGAAAACAACATCTTATATAAGAAGCACCAGTAATTTGAGAGAGAAATATCAGTCAGAACAAACAAGGCGAAAATAGAACTGACCAGAGAGTTGAAAACCTGAATTTTTTTTTAAAAGAGGCATTCTTAAAGAGATTGAAGTACACAAAAAAATTTAGTAGATAAATAGAAGGATAAGATAGTCATCTCTGAGACAATAATCAATGATCTACAGGATAAAAATAGAAATCACAAAAAGAGAAAAGAGATAGCTGGTGAATTTTTGAAGGACATTGCAAATTAATACATTATAGATTATACTGTCATGACAAAGAACAAAACAATGTAGATACTCAGATTTGCCATGTAAATCATTGCTTAGCTATGTGAATATTTTATATTCCTTCTAGCTTGAAAATATGCATATGGTATTTTTAATCAATTAAAACTTAATATATTAACACAATATGTAGTTTTTATGGTTACTACAATTTGAAAGCCATAATAAATTTTTTTTCACTTTCAGTTTGTTTGGGGGTTGTTTTTTTGGCAAAATAGATTTACAAACGAAAATTCTGTACATATTGTGGTGCATGTAGAAATTTTTTCTTGTACAACCCACTTAAGTGGTACCTTACCTAGGGATGTATTAAATGGAACAGTTAATTTTACATTTATATTCAAATGCTCATTTTGCCAATATTCGTGGTATATTAGCAGAATTGAACATTTATAAGAGAATGAAAAACATAGTTTAAAACTCCTTAATTTATTTTTCAATAAAACCAAAATACACTGATATGCTGCAGGAACCCAGCAGAGGGAGCTCAAACTTTTTTTTGCTTTTTAACTTACTAAAGACAATTATTTTACCTTTTAAAAGCTGTTGGATTCTGAAGAATACTGTTGTTATTTAAGTAATAAAAATGTACTAGTAAAAATAACTGTACTGTTGCTTAAAATAATACATACATTCCCAAACAAAAAAGGTATCACTATCACTTATTTTATTTAGAAATGGTAAGCAGTTAACATTTACATTCTTTCCATTTACTTTTTCAATAGCCTTTACTTCCAAAAACTTTTTTGCCAAGATTTCTTGTTTCATTAAGGTGGACTAAATGAATATGGATACCTTCTAGCTACAAACGTAAAACATGATAGTTAAAATATGACATATTTAAAATTTAATTATTACATCTATAATAATAATCTATAATAATAAAAGGGTAATATGCTAATTAGACTGGACGTCCTTCGTGATGAAGCTGACGCCAGAGGGAAGCCAGCCCAGGTCCCAGGTGCTGGAGGGAAGCCGGTGCCGGCAGCCAGGGGAAGGAAGGCCTACTCTTGCACAAATTTTCATGCACCGGGCCTCTAGTATGTAATAAAATAAACATATTCCCATCCACTCAATTCTCAGCCCTTCCACATACATAGATAAATACTATTCATTATTAGGTTTTTAAAATATATTCTTCCAAAATTTCTTCATGAATATACAGACATATGAATATAAAGTTTTATTCCAATCTGTTTTTCCTATGCAAAAAATAGCATATGATATATCCTATTCTGTATCTTGCTTTTATCACTAAACATCTTGGAAATATTTCTGTAAGTCTATAGTGTAGTAGTAGACCTTACTCATTTTTTAAAATTTTATTTTAGTGGATAGCAAGTATATTTTAAGAATATATCATGGGGCTCTGCCAGAGTAGCTCAGTTGGTTAAACTGATGTTCCAGTACATCAAGATTGCAGTTCCATCCCTGGTAAGGGCACATATAAGAATCAACCAATGAGTGTATGAATGGGTGAAACAACAAATTAATTTCTCTCTCTCTTTCTCTCTCTCTCTCTCTCTCTCTCTCTCTCTCTCTCTCTCCCCCCTTACCTCTCAAATCAATTTAAAAAATATATAAATCATAATTTATTTACCTGTTCTTAGTTGAACTTTTGAGTCGTTTTGAGAACGTGCAGGAGGCAACTGATCAATGCTCAATGTTTCTCACATCAATGTTTCTTTATCTCTCAAAAACAAACAAACAAACAAAAAACAATTTAGAAGGGGGAAAAAAGTTAATTTAGACACTTTTAGTTCAAGAAATTAGAAAAAATAGGGCAAAGTACTGGTGATCTATAAATCCCTGGCACGATTCCTGTTGTCTTCAATAATATTAATATAATGTCCACAGGGAAAAAGCACACACTGCAAGCTAACGCTGGTAATACTGTGAGCATTATGAAGATCTTACAGTTCTAAAACTACTAAAATACCAAGAAGTGGATTTTCATAGGTATGTTATTTATAGGGATATTTTTTGTGGTAAGTCCCTTAATACCTAAATCATGGAGATTCAAAGTGATGCACAATCATGAGTTAATCTTTTCAACACTCTGTTATAAAAAAGATTTTAAGAAGAATAGGGCACAAACCAATGACGTGTGTTATTCCAAAGTCACCAATTAAATCAGCGGCCAAACAAAGCTGCTGACTCTCCAGATGTATGACTCATTCTACTTCATATTTCCAAACCTTATTTTAGTTTATCACAATAATGGGTCTTTTTTGACATTTTTTATTGTTGTTGGTGGTGGTGATTGGCAGAAAATGAAAACGGCCATGTCTGAAGTTCAGAATCATCTGTTTTAGGGAAATAATAAACAAAAAATGACAGCACAAATACTCAAATGAAAGAAGTAAATGGGCACAGCAAAAAATCCATGGAGAAAATTTGCCGGTAGCTAAAAATACCTAGTAGTGAAGTGTAAATTGAGGTATCAAAATGTTCAATATTTGACACAATGATGAATACACTTAGGACTGTCTTTCACTTAGCTTTTTTTTTTTTAACATAATGTCATACTTACAGAAAAGTTTCAAAAATAATACAAAGATTTAACTCCAGAATAACTTCCACCCAAATTTCCCAATTGTTAACTTTTATTGTCCTCACAATCTTCTTCAGTCTCTCTACACATGTGCACATGCACACACACACACACACACACACACACACACACACAATTTCTGAACCACTTAAGAATAAGTTTCAGATAAGATACTTCTTTTCTGCTATACTCTACAATGTACATTTCCTAAAACCAAGGCTATTTTCTTATATAACCACAGTAAAATTTTCAAAATTAAGAAATGAATACTGATACAACACTGTTATTTACAGCCCTTATTCAAATTCCACCAATTGTCCCAATGATATCAATTTTAACAAAAGAAATTTAGGATCATGCTTTGCATTCAGTTCTTGTATCTCTTTACTTTCCTTCAATATATGGAAGTCCTGAGACTTTCTTTGCATTTCATGAGGCTGATATTTTTGAAGAGTATGGGACAATTGCTTTGTAGAATATCCCTCAAATGAAGGTTTGTCTGATATTATGATTAGATTCAAATTATGTACTTTTGGCAGGAATATAACAGAAATGATGCCATTTCCTTTTCAGTGCATATGCTGTTGATTTATCTCATTACTAGAGACCTGGTGCACGAAATTCGTGCGTGGGGGTGGGGGCTGCTCAGCCCAGCCTGCATCCTCTCCAATCCAGGACCCCTCAGGGGATGTCCGACTGCCTCGCAATCTGGGACCACTGGCTCCTAACCGCTCACCTGCCTGCCTGCCTGATCATCCCTAACCACCTGTGCCTACCTGCCTGATCACCCCTAACTGCTCCCCTGAGGGTCTGATTGCCCCTAACCGCCTCTGCCTTGCCCTGCACCCAGGACCCAGGATTCCCTCCTCTGGACGGTCACAGGCACCTGGGACACAGGCTTCCCTCCCTCTGGCCGGCCACAAGCACCCAGGAACCAGGCCAGCTTCACCCGGGCCGGCCATGGCTGCAGGGGACTGTGGGCAGGTGGCTTTGCCTGGGCTGCAGCCACAGGTGCTGGTGCCTGGGACCACGGGGCAGGCAGCTTGTCCCTCTCCTGAGCCACAGGTGCAGCTGCTGGCACCTGGGACTGTGGTGCAGGCGGATTGTCCTTCTCCCGGACCACAGCCTGGCTGGTCCCCATTTCTCTCTCCCCAGTGTTGTGTGTCTGAGTCGTTACGGCATATTAGCTCTTTATTATATAGGATGGGTGAAAATAACCTTGATCATTTGGCTAAGGTGGTGTCTGTCATGTTTCTCCACTATAGCATTATTATGTTACCTCTTCTAATTAATAAATGCCTTTAGGAAAGATACTTTGAAATTATGTAACTATTCTATTAGTCCTCAAGCATTTACCCACTAGTGTTAGCATCAATTGATGACTACTGCCTGAACCAATTAGAATTAGTATCTTTTAATTAAACTTGTTTCTAAAATGTATACTAGGATGTAGGTGGGTTAGAAGAGGTCAATGGGGGAGGAAGGGGGACATATATAATACTTTCAACAATAAAATTTTTTTCAATGTTATACTAGTCATGTTATGCTAAATGTTAGAATAGTCATAGGACTTTCCTTATAGATGAATTCTTACAACCTAAAAACACTATAATCAATGATAAGGAGGTAGAATACAATTTCAATTGAGCTAAGGACTGTCAATAGGCATGAGTGATGGGGCGATGAAAATGTTCTAAAACTGAGTTATGATGATGGTGAGTTACTAATTGAATCACTGAATCATATATCTGAAATGGGTGAATTTTATGTTATGTAAAATCTCATAAAATTAAAGGTATTAAAATAGGAAAAAATTAAGTAAGGATATAATAAAAATTATTTGAGCCAGAACACAGAAGCAAAAGCCAGCAACAATGTTAAGATTTATATAAATAACGAATAACATGTCTAAATCAAAGGTTCTTAACCTTCTTTATTTTATTTTATTACTTTATTATTTTTTATTGATTTTAGAGAGAGAGAGAAAGAGAGAGAAACATCAATAATGAGAGAGAATCATTGGCTGCCTCCTGCACGCCCCAACACTGGGGATGGAGCCCACAACCCAGGCATATACCCCGACCAAGAATCGAACCATGACCTCCTGGTTCATAGGTTGACACTCAACCACTGAGCAACATCAGCCGGGCTCTTACCCTTCTTTTATATCATGAGCCTCTTTGGCAGTCTGATAAAGCCTGGACTCCTATTAAGAATAATGTTTTGAATACATAGAATACATAGGATTATGAAGAAAATAAATTATATTGAAATAATTATAAAATATTTTTGTAATATAATAATATATGAGCTTTTAAAACTATGCTAAATAGCAATAGATTTAAAATATAGGCAAGCAAAAGTTAAATTTTATTTTTATAACTCAGTGTGATGGCTGTTGTTGCTTAGCATGAATAAGAATGATAAACTTTTTTGATGGCTTTGTGCATATCATGTAAGATATCCAGTTGACTTCCAGTTTTTGTTTTTTTGGTTACAAATGTTGGCAACCCATATTCTCCAAAATATATTATCATAAATTTAACTAAAGTTCCCTTAGTTTGCTTAACAAGAAATGGATGGATTCTCTCAAGGAATACCAAAATTCTCTAAAGCTGTTTGAGTCAAATTTCTATTATGAGGTTATATAGATCCACCATTAGAAGGCCCATAGTTGCATTGACGTTGGCTAGCTCTAGTGCAAGAGCATCTGTAGAAAGAGAGGCTAAGAACTGATACTGAAGTATTCTTGAGAGATTGATAAACATAAATGATATTTTACAATATCTGCCACAACCTCACTGTGATTTGAAAGTATCTGGGATTTCTACTGGTTACAAGGTCACAAGTACTAAGATTTTTGCTAACATTTATACTTAGAGAATTTTCTAAATTTCATTTAAATTTTACTAAAGAAAAATATGTATATTATTTTACCCATCAAATGCAAGCATGCCGTGAATTCTATCCATGGGCCCTTCAGCATCCAAAGACTCCAGGTCAATAACTTACAATATAAACAGATAAATAAATTAAACAGAATTTACAACTCTCACATTTTGCCTATTTGGTATAGTTACAGAATGCCTGAAGACAACATAAATACATCTATAAAGCTGGGATGTTTTAAGAGAAAAGGACAATTCTGATTTTGTTTATATTGAGTCTAAAGACTCAAAAATAGAATTCTAATTCAGTTTCAAGATTCTTCCTCATAAAATGTGGTCAAAATACTTATGAGGTGGGTCTCTTGTAGACAGCAGATGTATGGGTCATGTTTTTTTACCCATTCAGCCACTCGATGTCTTATTATCATAAATTTAACTAAAGTTCCCTTAGTTTGCTTAACAAGAAATGGATGGATTCTCTCAAGGAATACCAAAATTCTCTAAAGCTGTTTGAGTCAAATTTCTATTATGAGGTTATATAGATCCACCATTAGAAGGCCCATAGTTGCATTGACGTTGGCTAGCTCTAGTGCAAGAGCATCTGTAGAAAGAGAGGCTAAGAACTGATACTGAAGTATTCTTGAGAGATTGATAAACATAAATGATATTTTACAATATCTGCCACAACCTCACTGTGATTTGAAAGTATCTGGGATTTCTACTGGTTACAAGGTCACAAGTACTAAGATTTTTGCTAACATTTATACTTAGAGAATTTTCTAAATTTCATTTAAATTTTACTAAAGAAAAATATGTATATTATTTTACCCATCAAATGCAAGCATGCCGTGAATTCTATCCATGGGCCCTTCAGCATCCAAAGACTCCAGGTCAATAACTTACAATATAAACAGATAAATAAATTAAACAGAATTTACAACTCTCACATTTTGCCTATTTGGTATAGTTACAGAATGCCTGAAGACAACATAAATACATCTATAAAGCTGGGATGTTTTAAGAGAAAAGGACAATTCTGATTTTGTTTATATTGAGTCTAAAGACTCAAAAATAGAATTCTAATTCAGTTTCAAGATTCTTCCTCATAAAATGTGGTCAAAATACTTAGTGCTGTTAAAATAATTTCTGGTGATGAGATATCTGTTTCTGCTCTTTCATTTCTAGGCATTAATCCAGCCCAAGGTTTTTCTGCCTCGTCGTCACTTGCGATAGGCAGAAATTGATCTCTTCTTTTTTATTTTTACCTCAAGTTTGGGGCTGCCTTTTTACTTTTTTATTCTCATCTAAATTTAGATGTCAGATTCTTTTTCTTACATCACTGCAAGCAGGAAGAGTCCAGTTATGTGTTTGTGAGCAGTTATCTTTCCTATTACAAAACTCATTAAGTCCTAAAATGATATCAGGATCTTCAGTTCTCTGAAAGAAAAATATTAGAGAGAAGGTTTCAGTTACCTAGAAAAATTTCTGCAATTATGAATTAGGATATGTTGGGTGCAAAGGTCCCTCTCTGCTAGGGCCTATACCCCCGTGGACACCAGGTATTAGACAAAGAAGACGAGCAGTCGTAGGCATATAGGAGAGTCTTTATTGTAGACCAAGTAGCCATTGCTAACAAAACAGTTCTTCAAAGTAGCTGCACAAAGCAGCTCTTGCTAATATAGTAGCAAACACAGGAGCCAGCCACCTGCTGGTCAGTAACACATCCTATATAATAACGAGGTAATATGCAAATTAACCCTCACACCCTCACAAGATGGCTGCCTATGACCAGGCCAGCAGGGGGGTTAGTGAGGGACAACCAAACGACTGAACAAGCAGGCTGCATGGGGTGACCAGGCCAGTGGAGGAGGGGGGCGTGAGGGGTGACCAGGCCAGCAGGAGGGGCAGTTAGGAGCAACCAGGATGGCAGGGAGGGGACAGTTGGGGGTGACCTGGCCAGCAGTGGGGGGCAGTTAGGGGTTATCAGGCTGGCAGGGGGGGCAGTGAGGGGCAACCAGGCAGGTAGGCAGGTGAATGATCAGGAGCCAGCGGTCCAGGATTGTGACAGGGATGTCTGACTGCCGGTTTATACCTGGTCCCGGACTGCAAGAGGGCACAGGCCAGCCTGAGGGACACCCTCCCCCGCCAAGTGCACGAATTTCATGCACCAGGCCTCTAGTCTTTATACTAACTTACACAGAAGAGGCTTCTTGCCAAATAGTGACATCACTATTTGGGTTATAGAAAGATACACCTGCGCAGTGCATACAGTGACATTGCTGTGTTCTTGCTTTTGCACCTGCGTATGGCAAATTGGCCTTGAATATATGGTGTACTCTGATTAGGGTTCCTACAGGATATAATAAAAGGTAACACTGCTAGAAGTCAGATTTGTGCTTTAATCCATATTATGCCAAACTGGGCACTTCTAACACTATTTCTGAGCCTCAGTTTTCCTTAGGTGGAAAATGAGTGATAATTTGCTATCTAATCTCTAAGTTACTTCCTATCTCAAAAATTAAATAAATCATGACTATATCAAAAACAGTCATCTACTGTACTCTGTTGATGCCCATCCCCCATCTGGCTGGTCTCTTCATCCCCTAGATGTAATGAGTATCTGTTGTTAGCAACTCACAGCTGTCCCATCTAGAATTGCTCTCTTCCCTCAGCAGAACAGGACACTGGATCAGCCACATCCTGAGGTTTACAGCCCCTATTCAATAATTGACATGGGGCACAAAAGTTGGCCCCTTTCCTCAAGATGGACCAGAATTTCCTGTGGGATTAGACTAAAGCTGGTGGCCTTGCTAAATTTCTTTCCTGTGTACTATCCTGCCTCCCTCATTCTTGTTCTCCTGCAATCACTCCCTCAACTAATCCTCTCAATAAGAATCACCATTGAGAGCTCTGCTTCTAGGGAACTTAGACATAGACTCTTACAGTAGGCATTCAGCAAGTCTGAATGAATGAAGTTAATTGGTTAATATTAACCATAAAAGTTATAGATAAAACCTAAGAACACTTCATATTGTTTTCAGCAATACCTATGTCTTGGGAATATTTCTTAGCAAGTAGTATAAACATGGAAATTTGTTTCTGTCCCTTTATACTAAAATTAATTAACTCATTTCCAGAAAGAGTTTCCCCCAAATGCTTATTGAATGTCCAGCAGAGGATGGGATATCCGCAGCTACTGTCCCAAGTAATCAAAGTAATGAACTCAATATTTAGGGAGGAAAAGAAAGCTGACAGCTCATATTCCCAGAGTTCAGCACCTTTGATTCACTATTTATTTCTATCATAAGGGAGTGCATTATAAACTTATTAGCAATAACATTATTAAGAATGTATGAGAAGACAATGCAGTAAGTGCTTAAATGTGAGGCTAACTTTCAATTATTCAGTGATAGGGATGGGTTATGTAGATGTGTGGGTTGGAACAGATCATACAGTTTGTACCAAACCACAGAAAACAGACAAAACTCTCATTTATCAACATATCTTCTTTTAGCTAATAATACAGTGCGGTTGTTTTTTTTAAGTGGAAAAAGCAGTTGTGTAAGTTTTGAAACTTCTTACTGGAGAGAAATACTCTATAATTACTCCTCAGAACAATCACAAACACAAGAGCCACACTCCTGTTTTGTAAAAACAGTAAAATCCGGGGCAACACAGTTTGGATTTTAGCTCCATTGGTTGTGTGGACCCTGTTCTCTGCTCAGTTCCAGTTATCAGTCCTCTGGCCTCAAATTATTTTCTTTCAGTGGGTAGTCAGTTGCTAATGAGTACCCATTTGGAGATCATTAGGACATTCAGTTAAATCAGCGGTTCTCAACCTGTGGGTCGCGACCCCTTTGGCGGTCGAACGACCCTTTCACAGGGGTCGCCTAAGACCATCCTGCATATCAGATATTTACATTACGATTCATAACAGTAGCAAAATTACAATTATGAAGTAGCAACGAAAATAATTTTATGGTTGGGGGTCACAACATGAGGAACTGTATTTAAAGGGCCAGAAGGTTGAGAACCACTGAGTTAAATATAGTATGTTTTACTATTTTTGCTTTTGTACTTGCAGTAGTGCTGTTGAACATAAATACTGTTTTCCATTGATAATTTTTCCTGATTAGACTGCTTTTACATGTTATTGTGGGATTTTATGTATTATTGTTCAAAAAAAAAACACCACAAAAAACACCACTATAAGATTTTAGACATTATGAAGAGAATGCTCAATTTTCTGCTCTGTTAAACAATTTATGTACATATATTGTTCTATTTACTAGAGAATATATGATCTACCATAGTTGTCTTGAACCTGTATATTCTAAACTTCTTTAATGAAACAGCTGTTTCTTAAAACAATGTCTAGCATACAGCAGGCATTTCTCAACACATGTTGAAAAATATATTAAAAACTCCTTGTAACAAAGTAACACAGAATGGGTGACTTAAACAAGGTAATTTTATTTTTCACATTTCTGAAGGTTAGAAGTCCAAAATCAAGGTGTCAGCAAGTTTAGTTTCCTCTGAGACCTATCTCCTTGGCTTGCAGATGTCTGCCTTTTCTCTGTATCCTCACATGGTTTTTCTTCTATATGCAAGTCTATGTCCTAATCTCCTCTTATAAGGGACACCAATTGTATTAGATTAGGGCCCACCCATATGACCTCAGCTACCTATTTGTGTGGTCTATCTCCAATAAAGTACTAGAGGTTAGGACTTCAACATGAGTTTTGGAGGCACACAATTCAGCCCATAACACTCCTTTATATTGGTCTTATCAATTTTAATCCTTATCAAGTTTATATACTTAAAGGAAACAAAAATAAGTACTTAAATTATTTTAAAGTAAGACTTATATAATCGCTCTTTTTCTAGTCATTTGTTTGGAAATTAACTATGCTAATTATAATTTAGTAGTTGTTATAAGCTATATTAACATTCCATCTGGGCAGAAGAAATATTAATGAGGCTGTGAGATAAATTGAGCTTCCATTTCCCAAACTCTTCAATAAATACAATATAGACCTCTCTGATTAAAATAAATATGGACTTTTTGATTGATATCCCTTTTATATGGGGAACATTTAACAATGTTTCAGGTAAGAATTTGGAATTATAGTATATCATATGTTGTAAGATAATTATATTACCTTTCAAGCATACAAACGAAATTATAAAATTACTTTGAATGCCACGTAAGTGAGAAAAAAACCCCTGAGGATGCTTTCAGCAGGACTACTTGTCTTTGTTATAATTATAATTAAAGCCATTTCACTTTTACAATAAACTTCTGCCTTGTAAAAGATAAAAAGATAGGACACACTACAATTTAGAATTCTGGCTTTTTTTTTTAACCAAAAAACATTTGGATCACCAGAAGATAATGTTATAATATCCTGAGGAAATGGAAAGAAAGGAAATTATATATTATGTATGCAAATATGTGATCCATGTTATCTATTAGAGAAAGCCTTTATATCAACTTTATAAAATCTTGCCTACGAAAAATGTATATTTAATATATATATATTAAATTTTACCTTTTAGTATCTCTCTCTCAAATATATATACATATTAAATATACATTTTTTATATTAGATTGAAGCTGTTCAACTTAGAGGTTAGCTATAGACTTTCTGGAGATGTCTTTTATCAGGTTGAGAAAGTTCCTGTCTATTCTTTTGTTGAGATTTTTAAGATCATTAACAGATGTTGAATTTTGTCAATGATTTATTTCTTTAGACTATTAGTATGGTGAATTACCATGATTGAACTTCTGTTACTGAACCAACCAGCCCTGCATTCCTGGCATATACCCCATATATATATTACATATTACACTTGAGTATCTCTCTCTCAAATATATATACATATTAAATATACATTTTTTATATTGGATTGAAGCTGTTCAACTTAGAGGTTAGCTATAGACTTTCTGGAGATGTCTTTTATCAGGTTGAGAAAGTTCCTGTCTATTCTTTTGTTGAGATTTTTAAGATCATTAACAGATGTTGAATTTTGTCAATGATTTATTTCTTTAGACTATTAGTATGGTGAATTACCATGATTGAACTTCTGTTACTGAACCAACCAGCCCTGCATTCCTGGCATATACCCCACTTGGTTGTGATATATTATTCTTTTTACATGTTATTGGATCTTATTAGCTAATATTTTGTCAAAAAATTTATTTTATTTTTATATTTTTGATTTTGAGAGTACATTTATTAAAGCTGGGGACAGTGAAACAAGGAAGGACTTAGTACAGAAGAAGCAACAGGAGAGAGCCTAGGTGGGGCTGCTTGGGCTCATTCGGAGTGCTCCTGGAGGGAGAGCATGCTTGATTATTTTAATGTCTATGTTTTTGATAGTGTAAGTCCTTAGTTTCCTTTTCTTATAATGTTTTTGTCTGGATTTGGTGTAAGAGTAATGCTGGCCTCATAAATTGAACCCTGGCCAATGTGGCTCAGTTGTTTGAGCGTTATCCTGTGCACCAAAATATAGCTGGTTCGATTCCCAGGCTGTGGGTGTGGTCCTTGGTGTGTAGGGGAGCCAACCTATCCATGTTCCTTCATTCTCTTTGCTTTGGGTTTCTCTCTCTCTCTCTCTTTCTCTCTCTTTTTTTGCTAGTTCCTAAATTGGAAACTTATGGTATTGATCTGAGACTTTTCTTCCTTTCTAATATAAATATTTAATGCTATAAATACCTTAGTAAGCATTGCTTACCTACTGTCTCTCAATTTTGAGTTGCTAAATATTAAGATTATTAGTCCTTTGTCTGTCTTATATGTGATCAATATTTCTCCCAATTTATCCATTATACTTAGCCTTTGCTAATGTGTTTTTGTGATGCAAATTTTTAAATTTTTTATATAATCAAATTTTCTTAGTGACTAATTTTGAGTCATGATTAGAAAGTCTTTCATGACTCAAAATCAGAGTCACTAAGTTCCAAGGTTAAAGAGGAATTCACCTTTTTATTTTATTTTTTAGTATTTTCATGATTTTTTAAATTTGCATTTAGATTCTTAATCCATTAGAAGTTTATTTTTGTGTATGAGATATTAATCTAATTTTATCTTTTTCTAAGTGGCTACCAAATTGTTCCCAGCACCATGTATTAAAAAGTCCATCTTTAACCCAGTGATTTGAATAGTTAACTTTCTCAAATACTAGAATTTCTATCAGATTTTTGGATCTAACAAAAAGATAGAGAAAGTTATTTTGAATCTAATTCTGGCTATTTTACTTTATTTCACTGGCCTACTTGTCTATTGTTGTGCCAGTACCACACTTTTAATTATAAAATATTTGTATAAACTATGTTTTTTAATTTCTGGTAGGGTTAGTGTCCTGTCACAGTGTTTCCTTTTGTGTTTTCCTGGTTTTTCTTGGCCTTTTATTTTTTCTATATGAACTTTAAATCAGCTTGTCTAACTCCATAAAAGCTTATTAGTATTTGTATTAATTCCTTGTTAAATTTAATCTTATTCAATTAAGTTCCAAATTTAAGTTCTAAATATTTTAATATCATGACTCATTCATTTTATTCTATATCCCTTCCAATATTGTGTTATCACAGATTTGAAGAGTATGCCCTCAACATTATATTATGTTCCCTGCTATTTATCAGAGTGGGATACATTAGTGAGCTAAGGATACTCTTTTGCTTTGATATGCTAGTCATGTCCCACCTAAGTGACATTGACCTGTGAATATTTTGAGAATTGGTGTTCAACCATTTTCTTTCTATATTCCTTTTCTTTTCTTTTCTTTTCTTTTTTTGTTATTTTTTTTCTTTTTGTTCAACCATTTTCTAATCAAGCCACCCATTCAACCCATATTCCCCTAAGTCAGCGGTCGCCAACCTTTCGGACCTCACAGACCACCAGTGGTCCATGGACCACCGGTTGGCGACCGCTGCTCCAAAGGTTTCCTTAAACCATTGGTCACCAACCTTTCAGACCTCATGGACCACCAGTTGGCGACCGCTGCCCTAAATGGTCCATAAGTGTATCACAATCCATTTGTCAAATGTTCCACTGTGGTTCAAGTCACACTGGATAAGCCATTTCATTATCTGCTCCAAAAACAAATATATAAGTCCTTTCTTTTAGAAAAATTATGAAAGCAGACACCCAGAAGCAGTTGGCTTAATTGATTAGTAAATTGCTTACTAAAAATCATTATGCTTCCAGTTTTTTTTACCCAGTATATTTTTTATTGATTTCAGAGAGGAAAGGAGAGGGAGAGAAAATAATGAGAGAAAATCATTGATTGGCTGCTTCCTGAGGCTCCCTACTGGGGATCAAACCCGAAACCCAGGCATGTGCCCCTGACTGGAATTAAACCCGAGACCCTTCAGTCCACAGGTCGACGCTCTATCCACTGAGCCAAACCAGCTAGGGCTGTGGTTCCAGTTTTTAAGGAAAAAAAAATCTTGAAGATATCATACAGAATGCAGTATACACTTTAAATCAGAGACCATTGTATGGTGCTCTCTCCCCCATAACGTGGTAATAGGAATGAAGGGGTATAAATATGTGTGACTTCTCTTACACTATACCTCATATCACGTTTGCAGAATTTTTGCTTCATGTCCTAGCATTGAGCTCCACTAGTTTGGAGGTCTTAGTTCCAAGAGAGAATGTTTCCATCAGAAGACAAAATAATGGTCCTGTTGAATTAGAAAATAAGATTGTCACCTGGTTATTTGAAGGTGTTATGTCACTAAACCAACAGGAAGGAAAAAAATGTTACTCTACTGGCTGGTTACCAAGGGGAAATTGGTTGCTACTATGTATGGTGGTAAGGAGTACTATGTCTAGAACCTAGGGATCTCTGGCTACATCTTAGTACTTTTATGCTCTAAAATTAATGGAATACTAAGCAACCAAAAATAACTAAATAAAAGATAAGATTATTAAGAATACAGACTCTTCAGGAATTAATTTTGAATCATTCTATAAGGTAAAGAGCCCTAACCGGCTGATGTTTTTCCTGAAAACAAGGAAAATATGGGAAGAGTAGTAGAAGAAAAAAAGTCATAAATATCAACTACAGCCTCATTGCCAATTACAGAAACAAGGACTGTAGTAACTTTGTATATTTTCTACTTGCTTGCTTTGTGTATTCATTTATTTGTATATATTAGTGATATTCTTCTCTCTTTCATTATTTTACATACAAGTTTTTGAAGGTTAAATTTATAATTTAGCCTTTAGATAACAGAGTATTCAGTGGGTCTATGGCTGAATTACAATAACCCTTAGAACTGTGTGGCTCCCATTTAGGGAAGAGGGTAACAACTTCTTCACATGTATGAAGAATAGCTTCATCTCATGTTGGGTGGAAAACTTGAGCTGTTTTGTGAGTGGAAGTCTAAATTCATGTAGAAAAGTGTATATGGAAGCTGAATAGCCAAAGGGTGGACTGTACTGTTTTCAGTTTATTGTCTTCTCAGCTTCAAACCCATAATTCTTTGTCCTGCTTTGTGATACCACATCTGTACTCTCAAAACATGTCTTATTTTTCCATTAGGGGAATGTTAGACTTGGCCAGTAGGAGGCACTGGTGTGACCCTTCAGTGCATAGCAATAGAAAGGCACTTCTCTTCCAGATTCCAGTTATTAGATATTATTCAGAGCAGGAGATTAGCAGATGAACTCCAGCCATGGCCCTGAGGCCATGATCTCCTTACCAGAAGCCACATCTGACTAGCTCTGGCCTGCCTACACCTTCTTGCAATGGTGTGCCACTTCTAAAGACCAGCTCCAGCCCACTCACAACCTCCAGCTATGGTGGGCCCCTTCTACTAACTATTGCCAACCTGTACCCGGGGAAACTTCTTCACACCGGCTGTGTGTTACTATGGTAGCTGCTTCCTCTTTGAAGAGGTCAGACTCTCAGCCTGGGGCGGGAGGGGGGGGGGCAGCCTTCTCCTGGTATTTAGTTTCTTTATGTCTCTGTTTTCACAGCCTATAAATAGTAGCTGCTTTTTTTTAAATACCTGACATTTCTGGACTTGTTTTGGTAAATGACCACCTTCTACTATTTAATAATTCTTTATATTAAACTTTTCCATTTCAAATAACTGGTGTGGTTTCTGTCTACTGGACCCTGACTCACAAACCTTTTGAGAAGGAAATAATTTATTTTTTATCAATTAAATAACCTTTTGCTCATTGGATTTACTAGGAGGGGAATCAGTGTCCTAAATCAGATTGTATTTTGTTTTATAGTGTGCTTTCTGTCCCTAAAAAGAAGAGGATGTGCTATGGAACCTGATATTATCTATTCTGAAATATACCATAGGAACCTTTGTATTTGAGTGTATTAAGATTTTGTGAAGCATTATTGTAAATAATTGTCTAAAGTCATGATATAATAGCTACAGTGAAATTTATGATGGTTCATAAATTTTATCACTTGGTACAAATGAATCAGCAGCAGGTTCACTAAGTTTTCTCTTTTTGGTCTTTTATTTTCAGAGCTATTAAAAGCTCATTGTAACTCTTGGTGGTTCGAGAAAAATTATATTCTTTTCTGCAGCAGATCTTTTTAACAAAAAGGTTTATGACTGACCCCTGAAATCGAAACACTGCAAAAATTGGGGATGGCTTTTTAAATAACCTTTAGCATGTAACAATCAAGATAGAATTTAACCCTTGGAGTTAGACTGAGCTTCCTGTTCTCATTAAAGCAAGCTGCAAACTCTAGCTGACATACTAGGGAAGCAGTTCTCAAACTTCAGCATTTGCCAGAATCAGCTGGTGGGCTTGTTAAAACAAAGATCACTGGATCCCACCTAAGCGTTTCTGATTCACTAGGTCTGGGGCAGTGCCCTGCGAATCTGTATTTCTAACAAATTCTCATGTGATGTTCATCTCGGGTCCACAATTTAAGAATCAATGTTTATGGCAGCCATTCAGGGCCTACTTCCTCTATCATCTTCCATTTCTCTCCCATTCCTCCTATTTAATCCCAAACTGTTTGCACCTGCTATTATTATCTTGGGATCCATATTATTGGTACTGTATTCTGCCTTCAATTTCTATAACTTCTTTTCTAATATTTTTAAACTTGGCACATTTTTAATTTTTTCTTTCCTCAAACATCTAGCCTTAACATCTCCCTTTGCTATGCCTTTCCCTTGGCTACTTTAATCCCTATTGTAATGTTATACTAATTTTCACTTCAGCCCCTTAGTCAATGCCCCTCTTCTCCTTGCCTTACATCCCCCTCTTTTAAGCACACAGACACTCTTTGCTACTACCAGTAATGAATTAGGTTGTGGGATCTGGAGAGGTAAGTTTAGAATGTGTTGATCTTTTCGAGTTAACCCATGCTGGGAACTAAAAAGACAGGAAGTGTTCTTTAATAATCCAATTTAGAATTCTCCTTGGGATCAACTGTTTTAGAATTTGTGGAATTATCTTATCTCTTCTAAATGTTGTATAATCTTTCTTTTACACCTGCCCAGAATCCATCTTTCACAGCTACTCAAGCATCACTGATACCCATGCAAGTTCTTATTCACACTATTTTGCCTTTCTTAACCAGTCTTGTCCACCTGCAATGTTCTGTTCATCTGAGATTCATCTCAAGCATTGCCCTTTCCCCCTCCCCCATTTTATTTATTGATTTGAGAGAGAGAAAGATAGAAACATCGATTTGTTGTTCCACTTTTTCACACATTCGTTGGTTGATTCTCATATGTGCCCTAACCAAAGATCAAACCTGCAACCTTGGCATATCTGGATGATACTCTCACCTACTGAGCTACCTGGTCAGGGCTCAAGCATTACCTTTTTTAAGAGTCCTTCTCAGATGTATTCTCCCACAGCATAGCTAATATGTAACTACTAGAGACCCAGTGCACGAATTTGTGCACAGGTGAGGT
>NW_005353753.1:1216117-1218391 GCF_000412655.1 Myotis brandtii
GATGAACAAAAACAGATCCAGAGACAGAGAAGCATTGATCAGACCATTAAACCTCAGAGGGAGGGTAGGGAAGGGTGGGGGTAAAGGGGAGAGGTCAACTAAAGGACTTGTATGCATGCATGTAAGCCTAATCAACGGACACAGACACCAGGGGGGTGAGGGCATGAGTGAGGGAGTGGAGGGGCAAAGGGGCAATAAGGATACATATGTAATACCTTATCAATAAAGAAAAAAATATTTAAAAATATATATATTAAAAAAAAAGATTGTTCTCAGGAGAATCCAAGATGGCGGCGTAGGCAAATGCCTGTACTCGCTACCTCCCACAACCATATCAAAATTACAACTAAAATACAGAACAACCATCATCCAGAACCACTGGAAGCTGGCTGAATGAAAGTACTACAACTAGAGAAGTAAAGAAGAAAGCACACTGAGACTGGTAGGAGGTGCGTAGATGCAGAATGGGCTGGATTGGCACCCATGTGTGCTGCTTTTTAATCGGGAGGGAGATCACCTCTGCAGAGGAGCAAGGGGATCCCAGCCCTAAACCAGATGCCCAGTCCCAGAGCTGGGCAAAGAAGTCCCTATGGGCAGTAAGAACTATGGGCTGTAAAAACCAGTATGTATTGGGGCTCAGTGACACAGAGGCTGCTGGAGACCCAGCTGTTCCTCTTAAAACTGAATTTACAAGCTCCCACTTCCTCTGAGATCCAGCACCAGGGCGAGGCTCTGGGGAACCCAGACACATATGAGGAGAAATTGGACTGTCTGGCATCGGGGCAGGAACTTGGGGGCAGCTTTCTTCCAGATGGAGGTGCTCACAGTGGTCATTGTTCCCATGCTGGGACCTCCCCAGGAGGTGCTTGCAGTGGTCATTGTACCCGGCTGAGACCTCCCCGGTTGCAGGGCTGACTGGCAGCCATTTCGTTAGCTCTGCCCTGGTGATTCCCTGAGACCCTGCCCCACCCAATTTACAGCTCTACCCAAGCTGTGTGCAGTGGCTTTTGCATATGAATGGCCTGCCCTTTCTCAGGCTAAAAACCTGTCAAACAAGCTGCAGCTGGGTCAGGGAGCCCCAAACCTATCAATAAAAGGCCCAAGACCTGGCACCAGCATCAGCCTGCCTTGCTTCACAGCTGGGCCTCGTCTGGGCACTTCCAAACCCCATACAAAGAGGAGGAATCTGAAAAGCTCTCTGTAGCTCCTGCTGGGTGGCCCCAGGCAGTGGCTGATTTGCACCCCACTGGAGTCTCAAGAGCCAGTGTATTCAGTATCAGTGTCAGACCATACCAGGTTACAAGTCTTCACATCCATAAGTGACACATTCAAGAGGCAGACTCAGTGAGCACCAAAGCCCCAATGAAGCAAGTCCTGCACCATAATGGTGTCTCCTGCACAGCAGCTCTTCCATTGTAGACACAGTTGGTCCTCACAGCCAATTCACCTGGAGGTCAATTCCTCCCAGTGACACCAACAGCATTCAAGGCTCAACTACAACAAGACTGTGCATACAGACCACACAGAGGCACACGTAGAGTGCCCAGCTCAGATGACTGGAGAGGCTGAGCCTCTGGGCCCTACAGAACACCTACTATACAAGGGCACTCTACTAATTCCAGGGGACATAGAAGCTCTACCTAATACATAGAAACAAACACAGGGAAGCAACCAAAATGCGGAGACAAAGAAAAATGTCACAAATAAAAGAAATGGGAGAAAGCAAACTACTGGATATAAAGTTCAAAACCATGGTTATCGGGTTACTCAAGAATCTTCTAGAAACCTCCAAGGGATTTAGTGAGACTTTCAAGGATCTTAGTGAGAATGTCAAAAAAATGGAAAAGAACCAGTCAGAAGCATACACTGACTGAAATAAAGAATAATATACAGGGATTCAACAGTAGACTAGAGGATCCTGAGAATCAAATCAATGATTTGAAATATGAGGAAGCAAAAAACACCCAACCAGAAAAGCAAAAAGAAAAAAGAATCCAAAAATATGAAGATAGTGTAAGGAGCCTCTGGGACAACTTCAAGCATAGCAACATCCAAATTATGGGGGTTCCAGAAGAAGAGAGAGAGCAAGATATTGAAAACCTATTTGAAGAAATAATGACAGAAAACTTCCCCTACCTGGTGAAAGAAATAAACTTAGAAGTCCAGGAAGCACAGAGACCCCCAAACAAGAGAAACCCAAAGAGGACCACACCAAGACACATCATAATTAATATGCCAAGGGCAAAAGACAAAGAGAGAATCTTTTTTTTTTTT
>NW_005353753.1:1218521-1238539 GCF_000412655.1 Myotis brandtii
ACATGCCCTTGGCCGGAATCGAACCTGGGACCCTTCAGTCCACAGGCTGATGCTCCATCCACTGAGCCAAACCAGCTAGGGCAAAGAGAGAATCTTAAAAGCAGCAAGAGAAAAGCTGTTAGTTACCTAAAAGGGAGTGCCCATATGACTGTCAGCTGATTTCTCAACAGAAACTATGCAGGCCATAAGGGAGTGGCAAGAAATATTCAAAGTGATGTGAATAGCAAGAACCTACTATCAAATTTACTCTACCCAGCAAAGCTATCATTTAGAATTGAAGGTCAGATAAAGAGCTTCACAGACAAGAAAAAGCTAAAGGAGTTCATCACCACCAAATCAGTATTATATGAAGTGCTTAAGGGTATTCTTTAAGAAGAGGAAGAACAAGAAGAAGGTAAAGATAAAAAAATGAACAACAAAGTGGCAATACATATCTATCAACAATTAATCTAAAAATCAAACGAATAAAAAATCTGATGAACAAAATAAACTGGTGAATGGAATAAAATCAGGGGCACAGAAATGGAATAGACTGACGATTCTCAGAGGGAAGGGGTTGTGGGGGGTGTGGGAAGAGATTAGACAAAGATCTTATATACATGTATGCAGTACCTATAGACACAGACAATAGGGTGTCGAGGGCCTGGGGGGGGTGGTGGGAACTGGGTGGAGGGAAGCTATGGGCAAGTGGGGGGGAAAGAAGGACCTCTGTAATAATCTCAACAATAAAGATTAATTAAAAAAAAATAAGACTGTTCTCCTTGAGGGAAAATATTAGAACAGCATAGGAAATGAGTACGTTTTCACTGTGGTGTTAGCACACCAGTTGTGTTTAGATTTCATATCTCCTTTCTGACTACCATGGTTCCTGATGCTTTTCCTCACTTTTTGTTTAGGACCTGAACTTTGCCTCTTGGACCTAATTATTGATATTACCTCTCTGATAATAACCAGAGGAGCATATCTGCCTATATGTGTCCACTCTGAGTAAGCTCTATTCCTGGAATCATAATCTAGAGTGATAACTTAGTCTCATAGAAATTAGTCTTGGAGAGACCAAAAGTGAGCACTCTGACATATTTATCTCATAAATTTTATTGTGTAACTTCCAGTGATACATTTTCAGCAACCAATAACAGAAGAGCCCTAGGTGGTTTGGCTCAGCGTTTAGAGTGTTGGGCTGCGAACTGAGGGGTTGCAGGTTCAATTCCAGTCAGGGCACTTAACTCTGTTGCAGGCTTGATCACTAGCCCTGGTTGGGGTGCATGCAGGAGGCAACCAATGGATGAATCTCTCTCATTGATGTTCCTCTCTCTCTGTCTTTCCCTCTCCTTTCTACTCTCTCTAAAAATCAATGGAAAACATATTTTCAGGTGAGGATTAATAAAAACAAAAACAAAAAATAGCAGAAGATATGAAGCCAGAGCAGCCTTTCTCAACAGAGAGAGAAGTAGGTTTTATTACACTAAGGTAACTATTGTATGCAGTGAATTAACTTCTTTCCTGTGTATCTAGAGAGTGGTACTAATTATGTAATCATCTTTGGAGAATTGAGAAAAATGTCATTCAAATCATTTTTCCATGTTCTGTGACTCAGACGAGCAGAGAATGTGTGTTCTTGAGATCCTCAGAGAATGTGTTTGGGTGGTGACAATGGCTTTGTGATTGTCCTGCCATGTCAAAGAAAGGTGCCCACTGGAGCAAAGACAAATTTAAGCTTGGGCTTTAGGGTCCCTCACTTGCACAGGCCTTTCCCAATGCCTTGGGAGAGATCATAGAAGTTTTGAATATATATATGTATATATATATATATTCATGCACTGAAAAGGAAACAGAAAAGGAAGGAATAAAAGAATGGGGAAGGGAGGGAAGCAAGGAGGAAGGAAAAGAAAAGGAAAACAACTTGCTATGAATAGTATTTAAAAAACAATCTCAGTTCATTCTTTAGGCATATTGCTGCCCTTTGACACTGTCCTTTGTTATTTGCTTTTTATTTCCACTATATGTATATACATACATGCATATAAGTGTGTGTATGGATAATATCACATTCGGAAACTAGCCTATCTAATAAAGAGGGAATATGCTAATTGACTCTCACTCCCTTGCAAAGATGGCAGCACCCATAGCCAATAAGGAGGGACTATGCTAATTGACTGCCCCTCCCTCAAAGATGGCAGTGCCCACAGCCACAAGATGGAGGCGCCCAGTCCCCTCAGCCCCACTGGGGCGGCAGGTGCATGGCAATGCTGGGTCCGCCCTCAGGCAGGCCCGGCTGCTCCTCGCACCTGCCTCCAGAGTCCCCCAGTCCCCTCAGCCCCCCAGCCGCCCAGTGCTGGCCCGAGGCACAGGCAAGCGTCGGATGGCAGCTTCCCAGCCACCCAGGGCTGGCCTGAGGTGCAGGTAAACAGGGCCGGCTGAGGCTTGCGCTGCCGGCAGTGGTAGCAGCAGAGGTGTGATGGGGCGTCGCCTCCTGCCCGAGGGCTCCCGGACTGCGAGAGGGGGCAGGCCGAGCTGAGGGATACCCCCTCCAGTGCATGAATGGGCCTTTAGTATATATATATTTATGTGAATATATATAATTTAAATGTGAGATTACCAGAAAATTCCCTGTGAATCATCTTATTTCTTTTGATATCTCCCATTCACTCATGCATATACTGAAACAATAACACTATAGTGTAGAGCAAGAATGTCAAACCCGTGGCCCGCAGACCGCATGCCTCATTTATTTGGCCCGTGTTAGCCTTTGAGTTTGACATGCTTGGTGTAGAGCATCTACATAGTGTAAGTATGATTACTAGTGTCCTTTGAATTATGTAATGAGAAATATATTTTTGGAGTTTTAAGCCCTCTTGAATTATAGAGGAGCCTTATATCTTTTTCCTCTAAATTTTTAAAAATATTGTTTCTTGAATTTAGGAAAATTGATGTAATTTAGATTTTAGATTTGCTAAAATTAGATTACACCCAGTCTTTTTCTCCAATCCTATGACATACTCTAAAATAACAAAATTTAAGCTCTTTAACACTTCTCTCTTACATCATCTCCTGCCTTTACCACCTTCACACCTTATGTTCCAACAAAATTGGGCTGCTTAAAATTTTCTAATCCAGTTGACTCCAGAGCTAGTGATAGAAATTAAGTACATATACAAAAACATATCTTCCACATGGGTTTTTCCACTTTATAGGAGAGTAAATGGCTAATGAGCATGTCAAAAATTTTAACAAAATATTGGTAAGGGGCCCTGACCGATTTGGCTCAGTGGATAGAGCGTCGGCCTGCGGACTCAAGGGTCCCAGGTTGGATTCTGGTCAAGGGCATGTACCTTGGTTGTAGGCACATCCCCAGTGAGGGGTGTGCAGGAGGCAGGTGATTGATGTTTCTCTCTCATTGATGTTTCTAACTCTCTATCCCTTTCCCTTCCTCCCTGTAAAAAATCAATAAAGTATATTAAAAAAAATATTGGTAAGGGGATTTTCAACTCTTAAAAAAAAAAAAAAAGGAGGAGGCATGGCTGGGTAGCTTGGTTGATTAAAGCATCTTCTCAATATGCCAAGGTTAAGTGTTCGATCCCTGGTCATGGCACATACAAGAATCAACCAATGAATGCATAAGTGAGGGGAACAACAAATTGATGTTTCTCTCTCTCTTTCTCTTCCCCTTCCTCTCTCAAATAAAAAAATAAAAATTTAAAAACAAATAAACAAAAAAGTGAAGAATATTTAATTATAATATTTTTAAAGCATAACAAGAAAACAAAGAGTGTTCGATCCCTGGTCATGGCACATATAAGAATCAACCAATGAATGCATAAGTGAGGGGAACAACAAATTGATGTTTCTCTCTCTCTTTCTCTTCCCCTCCCTCTCTCAAATAAAAAAATAAAAATTTAAAAACAAATAAACAAAAAAGTGAAGAATATTTAATTATAATATTTTTAAAGCATAACAAGAAAACAAATAAATATATAAACTATACATACTGGAATTAAGATTCTTTAAAAACATCACTTGACATTACAGACTAATGCAAAGATTAGTGGCTTCAACTCTGCTTGCACTGACAATACTTGTCATTCCAGGAGAGGTATTGTATGTAAAGCTAAGAGTAAACAGAACCTAAGTAGAACTCCTAAGATTGCAGTTCTATACCTTAATTTGGATAATTATTGATTATATTTAACAGGAAATATAGTTGACTTCCCATAGGAAATAAGCTCCTCCTGCACTATTTTTCCTCCCACTGGAAAGAAAATATTTTGACTGAGAAAGTAGAATAGAAAGCCAGTTATATAAATGGTGTTCAAAACAAAGTTATTGATTTTAGACTTCATTATAGCTTGTGTTCAAATAAATCAAAAGAGACCTACGAGAGAAATTGAGAAAATAAAATAAAAATAGGGGTTATTCCTGTCTCTTTAAAAGGTCACTAAAGAAAAAAAGAGGATGAGTCACAAACTACCTCAGCAGAGCTGAAAATTGGGGCAATTCCCCAGAACTCTGTGTGGGGAAGTGGGGGTGTAGTGTGTTACTACTTAGCAAACAAGCACCTGGCAACAGCAGGGCAGTGACTCAGGACAGTGACTGCTCCAGGGAGGGAGGAAATGGCTCAGCCACTGCTAGAGGCAAGCCTGAGAGCTGTGTCTGAATAATCAGTACATGCCAGGTTCCATTGTCTTAGAAAGAAAAGGTCAGACTGTTTATCCTTTATTCTTCTTAAACAACACTCCAGTCATCTCTGATTTTCACATTAAAGGCAATTCTACTGTATGCTGTGATGTTAGTCTCTATCCAAACTGTTCTAGAACTTCAAAGGGGAAGTTAATAGAGTTAGATTATCTTAAGAATGAGAGAGAAGAGAGAGAGAGAGAGAGAGAGAGAGAGAGAGAGAGAGAGAGACAAATCTGAGGCTAATTTGACAGATAATGTGCCAAGATTTTTGGCTTCTTGGTTGGTCTTTTAGGAAAGACCTAAAAACCAAAAAAAGTCAGAAACTACAAAATGTAAGTTCGGCCCAGTTTTAAGGAAGGGTCATAAACAAGAAAGAAACTAAGGGAAATCATTCCAAAAGATAAAATGTGTGGACCTCAATTATTATTGTGCATAACATCAAAACAAGCTGAGCACATACCTATCATCTCTGTGAAGCACTCTGAGTTGCTTCTGAACCTAAGGAATCCTGTAGCCAGAAAATTAGAAGTCAAAATGAAATCTGAATTTATCTTTTGGTATTGGTGAGAGCTCAATAATAAGAAAGTCTTATTTTGCTCGAAATCACTCTCTATCCATTAGATTGTCTAATGCCTGCTGTGACCTATTTGAGTTGTATCTGAATTTTAAAAATCGTTGTTCCATAGATTTAAACAGGGCAGTCCTGAAGCTCTTTGAGATGTAAGAAGTCTGATCCTACCTTATTCCTGGTGATCTTCTTTGAAAGCATGTAAGTGTATTTGTTCCACATATTTCTCCAAAGGAGGTTGCCAACCATCTTTTCTTGACTTGATCCCCAAATACTAATGTCCTGGTGCAGACCTAACCTCCTGTAAAATATTGCGTCTCTATGTTAAATGAACTAAAAAAAAAAAAAGAGTCTGGAGGCTTTGTTGGAAATAAATAATAGAGATTTGTTCAAGGGTCTTGGAGTTTGCAGATGGGATACACAGCTAGGCAAAACCCCAGATGTTTTCCAAAGAAGAAAGAAAAGTTTAAAACTTCTTATAGTAAAAGGTACATTCTTGAGAAATATCAGTCCTGCATTCTTAGACCTAAGATTGGTCCAGGATGTCAGGCAGTCAGGATGATTCATGCCATGTGGTCTGGAAGGTGGGTGCCAATAAGTCTGGTCAGTCCCAGATTGGTCTGGCTAATGGATGTCTGATTGGATGTATATGTGAATATTTCAGAGGGTAATCACTGGGTACATGAGCCCTTCAGGGGATAATTAGAAGGTTACCTAGAGGTCCAGATGTATATCCAGGCATTGATACAGGACTGGAAAGTTAAAAAAAGTTGAAGTTCCCAGGCTAGTTAAACAAGGGTGATGTCTTTCCAAATGCCTCAAACTTCATATGTTAATTATTTTAGCAGCTCGGTGAAAATGACTCCATTTTATATGTTCCATATTTTCACTATTTCCTCACCTAAAAAATAAAAACAAAAACAAAATGAAATGAAAAATGACAAAGAAGAGCTCTTAAAAATCAACAATATGGCCCTAACCGGTTTGGCTCAGTGGGTAGAGCGTCAGCCTGCAGACTCAAGGGTCCCAGGTTCGGTTCTGGTCAAGGGCATGTACCTTGGTTGCGGGCACATCCCCAGTAGGGAGTGTGCAGGAGGCAGCTGATGGATGTTTCTCTCTTATCGATGTTTCTAACTCTCTATTCCTCTCCCTTCCTCTCTGTAAAAAATCAATTAAAAAAAAATCAACAATATGGCTCTGCCAGCTTGGCTCAGTGCTTGAGCGTTGACCTCTGAACCAAGAGGTCACAGTTTGATTCCTGGTCAGGGCACATGCCTTGGTTGCGGGCTCGATCCCCAGTGGAGGGCATGCAGGAGGCAGTCCATCGATCAATAATTCTCTCTCATCATTGATCTCTCTCTCTCTCTCCCCTTTGCTCTCTGAAATTAATAAAAATATATTTTTTAAAAAGCAACATGTTAGATAGTAAGAGATGAAAAATTATCAGAAAATAAGATAAAAGGACAAAGAAAATGTAATATACATTCTAGGGATTAATGTAGGAGAACAATTGAGGAAAGAGGAGTTTCAGAAAAAGAGCACAATAAAATTTCCTGGAACTGAAGCCATGAGTCTTCAGATTGAAAGGACCCCATTAAGTGTCAGCAGAATAAATGAAAAGAGATCCACACCAAGGCATATAGTCATCATATTACAGAACATGAGGGATGAAAGAATATTGAAAGTGTATTTCAAATCAGTTCACAGGCAAGGGAATAGGAACTGCATGGCATCTGACTGGTTAGAAGCAATTTAGCAACCTAGGAGAAAATGAAGCCATTCTTCAAACATTTTTAAGACAATGATTTTCTTTTCTTTTTTCCCCTTTTATTGAATTTATTGGGGTGACACTAGTTAATGAAATTATACAGTTTTTGGTGTACAAGTTTGTCAACACATCATCTGTACACTATACTGGGTGTTCACCACCCCAAGTCAAGTCTCCTTTCACCACCATTTATCCCCCGTCCCCAAATTTCCTCCTCCACCTCCCACCCCAGACAATGATTTCTCTTAGACAAATTAATGGTTAAGTATGAGGGTAAAGAAAAACATTTGAAGACAAATGATACTTCAAATGTATAGCTTTTGTAGGAAACTACTGAAGAATATACTGCAACAGATGAGAGAGTACCTCTGATCACAAACTTCAGGGACCACAGAAAGGAAGCAATTTGACACAGGTAGGAGGCAAAGGAAAGTCCCAGAGTCATAGCGAAAGGACACCCTAAATGATAGCTGTGCAACAAACCCACAATCAATCAATCAAGATTTGAGCAGAAGTTGGGGGTAGCCTCTGGGAAAAAAAATAGAACTGATAAATTATCTGATATGTTTGAGCACTGGAAAATACTGGTATTTGACAGATATGATGGAACATGTATAAAATTTTTCATGGGAAATTATAAAATGAGGCTGTTATTGTTAAGAAATGACAAAATGTGGCAATGATTAATTCTAGGAAAAATAGTGTTTTACAGGAAAGAACATGACTCTGAAGTGTCAACATTTACACAGACATGCAAACGTAACTCTGAATACCAATTTAACCAAAAATCCTATATAATAAAAGCCTAATATGTAAGTTGTCCCCTGGACCAGGAGTTCAACCAGGGGACGAGGCCGGCTGGCCAACTGCCTGCAGTCCCTCCCCACAGTCGGCCCGGCCTTGCTGGCGGTGGTGGCAGGTGGCTAGGGGAAGGGAGGCCCTGGCCAGCAGCTGGCAGCTGCTAGCACGTTAAGTGCCCAGCATGTTTTGTCTTTTGGATGGAAAGTATAGTGTCAGTCACTGGTGACTGACATGGCGCTTAACATGCTAGGGACCCTACCCATGCATGAATTTTGTTCACTGGGCCTCTACTTGCATTATAACTATCTTGGGAGAGTGACAGATATAAGGAAAGTGGGATTGGTAGTAGAAGAAATATAAATCTTAATTTACCATTACGGGACATTAATAAATACATTTGAAATTGATAAATAAGACACACCAGTATAAACAGATTACTTAGACATATAAAGCTAAATACCAGGGGGAAAAAAGGTAAACGTTAGAAAGAGTTTCATCTGGGATAGGAGATGGAGATGAGCAAGGGATTATAGTAATCATAGTAAGAATACTGTATCTTTAAAAGGTTATTACTTTACTTAATTTCTCTCTCCCTCTTATTTTCTCTTACACGTACACACACACACACACACACACACACACACACACACACACACTCACTTATATGAATTATGACTTTGAATGTCCAAAGAGAGAAAGCCATGAACAAAGACTGATTTCCATTTTTATCACAATTTAGCTTATGGACTTCTTTGTCTTGACTGCTAAATGATAGCAAGACCTTGAATGGAGATGACAGAGTTAATCCCAGGACGTTGGAAGTTTTCTGGGACATAGTCTGCTGGGTTAAGGTTAGGATATGAGTGGGGCTAGGGCCCTTGAAGGGCTGTTGGGGTGCTTTGGGTAGTATATTACAAGTTAGGTTGTCCAGAGTAGAGGAGCAGAAGCACATACCAGCCTTGCCACTAGCCCAAATCATGTTTTTGTGCAAATTAGAAAAAGAAAAAACAACCACTTTCTCAAGCCATTTTACTGCCATCTGCCAGAAAATCATGGAAATAAGTTCATAAATCAGAAATGACTACTGATGTGAACCAAGACCTGTAGAATCCTGTAACAGCTCTGCCTATAACCAAAGGTGAGAAAAGTCTTGCTTACAAACTAATAAAATGTCTCGGACTCAATCCCTGAGAGGATTTGAGTGCTCTGAAGAAAAACCTTTCCTGTTTCATAATTTCCTTAGGATTATTAATATTCTTCGGAATATTTAGATGATTCATTTCCCCTAAACTAGGATCTGTAAAAATGGGATATGTGTCATATTCATTTTTACAAAGCTCATAATAAACACTGATAATTTCACAAATGAAGGACTAATGTATTAAAAATTATAAAATCTGCCCTAACCGGTTTGGCTCAGTGGATAGAGCATCAGCCTGCGGACTGAAAGGTCCCATGTTCGATTCCGGCCAATAACATGTACCTTGGTTTCGGGCACATCCCCAGTAGGAGATGTGCACGAGGCAGCTGATCGATGTTTCTAACTCTCTATCCCTCTCTCTTCCTCTCTGTAAAAAATCAATAAAATATATTTAAAAAAATTATAAAATCTTTGCATTCTGTTACTAGGATTTTATTCCTTTCACTTTTGAAAAGTATAGAGCCAGGGCTCTCATGACAACCTGTTTTGTTTTTTTAAATTATTAAATGTATTGAGGTAACATTGGTTAATAACATTATATAAATGAAGAGCATTCTCATAGTAAACTTCAATCTTAACTTTAACTATTAGGTCATAAGCCACACATCTAAGTACCTCATGTAAGTAGAATCATACAGTATTTGTCTTTTTTTGTGTGACTGGCTTATTTCACTTAGCACAATGTCCTCAATGCTCATACATGTTGTAGCCAATGTCAGAATTTCTTTTTTTTAAGGCATATAATATTCCATTGTATTTATACACCACATTTTTCTTATCTATTCCTCTTTCCATGGACACTTGAGTTACTTCCATGTTTGAGCTATTTGGAATAATGCTGCCTGACCATTGATGTACTGGTCTCTTTGAGACCCTGCTTTCAATTCTTTTGAGTATGTACCTAGAAATGGAATTGCTGAATCATATGGTAGTTCTATTTTTAATTTTTTGAAGAACCATCATACTGCTTTCCACAGTGGCTGTAGCATTTTACATTTCCATCAAAGGTGCAGAAGGGTTATTTTCTGATTTTGGATAGAAGCCACCTTAATGGGTGTGAGGTAGTAACTTGTTTATATTATTAGGATTATTTGGCCTACTTTGAATAGTTTGATAGCCTAAGTACTTTTGTTTCTATTGATTATTTTTTAGTCTATTTATAAAGCTTTGTTTTGTTGTTAGCAATTAATAGATAAAACATACTGCTCTCATTTTCTGAATATTGATCTATAGCATTTCTGACACAAAATAATCAGTGACCTTGAATTGATGACAATATCACATGTGCTTTCCAACCTTGAAATTTGATGTAAAAGTCAGAAAAACAAACGGGTTTCTTTTGTTTGTTTAAGGATTATATATTTGATAATATTAAGAATTACTGATAGGTAGATTATTTTTTTAGCTATGATAATGGATATTTTGTGATTATATTTTAAAAAGTGCTCTTATCTTTTATAGATCCCTACTAAAATGTTTAAAGACAAAATAATATTTATGTCTAAGATTTGCTTTAAATTAATTCAGTGGCGGGTAGGGGATAAGAGCAGGTAGGTTATAGATGAAAAAAAGATTGGCTATCAATTGATAATTGTTGAAACTGGATGATGTATTCAGGGAGGTTTATTATATTAGTCTCTATTTCTGAGCAAATTGTGATTTTTTCCTTATAAAAAGTTTTTAAAGCTGTGTTTAATCTGTTAAATTATTATTTAAAAAGATAACATTGCTCAATAGGTTGGTTGAGCATTATTCTGTGCACTGAAAGGTCTCCGGTTTTATTCCTGGTCAGGGCACATACCCAGGTTTCGGGTTTGATCCCTGGTCGGGGTGCATACAGGAGGCAACAAATCTATGTTTCTCTCTCATCTCTCTCTCTCTCTCTCCCCTTCTCCCTCTCCCTCTCCCTCTCCCTCTCTCTCTCCCTTCCTGTTTCTCCCTAATCAATAAAAATATTTTTTAAATAAATAATAACATTTGTTAAGTACGGTGAGAGGAGCTTTTTAGTTAATTCAGGAAAGAAAAATGTGAAATGAAATGTATATATCACACTCACATATTGCTTTTCTTGCATTTGATCCTTACATAGATGATTGATCTCAAGTAATATTAAATTTATATTATATTTTTAAAAATTACTAAATATTGCATAATTAGTTGAATGAAACTGAAGCAAAAGAACATTACGCTTGAATTGATGCATAATCAAATCATGCCACTTTCTGCCTACAAACCATAATACAGCTCTATCCAACAGAACTTTCTGCAGTGATGGAAACATTCTATGTCTACTCTGTCAAATATGGTAGCCACTAGCCACATATGGCTATTGCCCTAGCTATATGAGCAAGTGCTTAGTGGGACTGGGGAATGGAAGTTTACATTTTATTGATTTTCATTTATATTTTTAAACACTGTCCACTAGAAGATCTGACAAGTTATGTTTTTCAGTGAAGATATATATCCCTCTGACAAGTGAAAAATAAAATTACAAAGTTAATCCATAAATTAAAAATTTGAATTAGAAGTCATACTACTTGACCTAATATACGTTATAGATGTTAAATGTTAAACTGAGGTAGCATTATAAATAAATTGCCTATAAATAATGTTACAGATTTTAAGTGTAGTTAGTCAATTATTATGTGTCTTGTTTTAATATTTCAGTAGAGTACCTTATTAAGGATTTTAAAAATATATATGTTTTTATTGATTTCAGAGAGGAAGGGAGAGGGTGAGAGATAGAAACATCAATGATGAGAGAGAATCATTAATCAGCTGCCTCCTGCATGCCCCATACTGGGAATCGAGCCTGCAACGCAGACATGTGCCCTGACAAGGAATCAAACCAGGACCTCCTGGTTCATAGGTCGACACTCAACCACTGGGCAACACCAGCTGGGCCCATATTAAGGATATTTAATAGCTACTACTATTACTACTCCTACTGGAATGCTTAGTATCTGAGGCACTATTAAAGCATGTTATATCTATTCAGTAATTTTATATGTATTTAATGTGTTAAGATTAACACGTTTAATCCTTATACCAACCCTATCAGATAGGTACACTATTAATATTCCCATTTTTCAATAAAGAAACCAAGACACAGCCCGGCTGGCATGGCTCAATGGTTAAGCATCAACCTATGAACCAGGAGGTCATGGTTTGATTCCTGGTCAGGACACATGCCCAGATTGTGGGCTCGATCCCCAGTGTGGGGTGAATAGGAGACAGCTGATCAATGATTTTCTCTCATCATTGCTGTTTCTATCTCTCTCTCCCTGTCCCTTCCTCTCTGAAATCAATAAAATCAATTAAAAAATAAAAAGAAACTAAGACACAGAGAAGTAGTAACTGACTCAATTTTATGCTAGTAACTGCTGGGACTAGGATTTGAATCCAGAAATATGGCTTAAGTCCACATTCTTGATTACTTTGCTATTTTCCTCTCTTGCAATGTGTTAATAAAGAATTTTTCATCACTTTGAAAATAAACCAATGTAGGGTATTGTATTATAAGGTTAAGTGAAAAAAGGTTATAAAATCAAATATAGAGAATTATTCACTATGTTCACTTCTCTGGGTCCCAAGAAACTATACTTAGGAAAAAAGTTTAAATATGCGTTTGTATCTCTTTCTGTATGTTCAAAATGTCTATAATCAGAAAAAAATGTTTATTATTAAAATTATAAAGCATATTTAAACATTCTTTCTGGTTTACATTAATATTTTATATTGGAGACAATCTAAATCTAGATTTTATAAAAGTTCATTAAAAATTCTCCTGAGAAGTTTGGTCATATATGTTCCCAGATGCTCACCCTGAGAATTACATTGGTCTTAGTTGAGTCTGAAGAAGCTTTTGCTTCCAATAAGTTATTAAGCCCATATTCCTTAAAGATATGATTTTTATTTGTCAGATACATAAAGTTAAACTTCATTTTTTTTCTTGAAGAGAAAAATCATTGGTACTCCATAAAACTGAACTCTTTGAAATGACATTGTAATCTCTCTGATGTTATTATTTAAGATTAGGTCATACTGAAGTAGGGTGGGGCCCTAATCTGATATGACTAGTGACCTTTTATTTGTTACTAGAGGCCTGGTGCATGAATTCATGCACAGGTGGGGTCCAGCTGGCCCGCCCCAGTGGGGGCTGATCAGGCTGGCTCTCACATAGATGTTTCTTTAAAAAAAATTTTTTTAAATAAAAAAAGCCACAGGCTAGAAAATATTGCAAAGTATATATTTTTTTAAATTTTTTTCTAGAATATATTTTTATTGACTTTAAAGAGGAAGGGAGAGGGAGAGAGAGAGAAACATCAATGATGAGAGAAAAATCATTGATCTGCTGCCTCCTTCACGCCCCATACTGGGATTGAGCCTGCAACCTAGGCATGTGCCCTGACCTGAATTGAACCAGGATCCTTTAGTCCACAGGCCAATGCTCTATCCACTGAGCCAAACCAGCTAGGGCATTAGTGACTTTTAGAAACAGAAAATTTGGAACAGATATGCACACAGGGAGAATGCCATGTAAAGATGAAGGCAGAGAACAGGTTAATCCTTCTAAAGCCATGGAATGCCAGAGATTTCCAGAAAACCACCAGAAGCTAGGGAAGAGGCATGGAACAGATTCTTCCTTACATCCCTCCAAAGGAACCAACCCTGGTCTCTGACTTCTAGCCTCCAGAACTGAGAGTCAATAAATTCCTGTTGCTCATGCCACTTAGTTTGTGACTTTGTTACAGCAGTCCTGGGAAAGTAATACAAGTCAACTACAGACAACTCAAATGTCCATCAGGTTTTAAAGTATGGTCAACATACAAAAGAGTATGTTGATGCAAGAAATGTCCAAACCTGTAGAGAATTTTTATAAGTTCATTTGAGCCATTCTGACTATATATGCCAGAGAGCAAGATCTTAAATGCTCCAGAGAACAGTTTGCAGCTTCTTTTATTCATTTGAAATTAAGGAGAGAAGATTACATGGAGGTGGGGGAAAACAAGTCAGGGAATGGATTATAGGATCACAATTACTACATACCAACAAAAATGAACTAACTATAACTACACTCAACAACACCAATAAATCTTACAAACATAAACAAAAGAATCATACTCAAAAGTATACATGTAATATAATTCCATGTATACCGAGTCAAAACTATAAATTAGTCAAAACTAATTTATGGCCCTGGCCAGGGTGGCTCAGTTGGTTGGAATGCCATCCCATACACCAAAAGGTTTCAGGTTTAATTCTCAGGCAGGGCACATACCCAGGTTGTGGGTTCTATCATATGGCAGGCAACCGATGGATATTTCTCTTTCTGTCTTTGTCTCTTTCTCCCTTCCCTGGTCATCTGAGTAGTCACTTTTCAGGCATACAGATTCTTGAGTAGAAGACTGATCTTTACCTTAAGCAAGCTCTGTCCATTTTTTTTTTTGGTGCATTTAGTTTAACTCTTCTTTTAATATGCCCTTTTTCAGACCCCTCAGAAGCAAAACCACCTAGTTTAACACCTTTGAAAGAATTAAAACTACCCTTAAGAGAGCACATAATTTTGTTAACTATCTTGTAATCCAAGCTCCACCTTGCTTTTCTCCTATTTCATGTAATCTTTCTTTCTTTCTTTCTTTCTTTTTGTTATTTAATTCAAAATGCATTAAAAAAAAGCTGCAAACTGCCATTCTGAGAAACATTTTCTCAGTCTGTTGAAGTCTTGCTCTGGGCCTATCCATTGTTTGGCTCAAATAAATTTTTATAAAAATTCTCTACAGGTTTGTCAGATGTTCTTACCTTAACACTGTTTATTGGACATTGATCTTATTACTACAGGATTCTTTGTGACTGAGCTGTAAAGAATTTCATCCTAGCCCTGGCTGGGTGACTCAGTTGGTTGGTGTGTTGAACTGTACACCAAAAAGATTTCAGGTTCAATTCTGGTTGGGGCGAGTAAGAGAGGCAACTAATTGGTTTTTATCCTCTTAAATAGATCTCTCTCTCTCTCTTTCTCTCTCTCTCTCCCTCTCTCTTCCCCTTCTCTCTCTAAAAAATAGTCAATAAAAACATGCAGGCCTCCCCTGACCTTGTCAAGTTTAGTATGTAGCTCCTTTTTCTACTCACAACCCTCAAGAGAGCACATAACCTTGTTACCTATCCTGTAATCCAATCCCCTGCCCTTTTTCTTCCACTTTAATGTAATTTTCCTTAACTTCCTCCTTAATTTCAAACGAATAAAAGAAACTGCAAAACTGTCCTCTGATGCATTTGAGATCTTGTTTCCAGTCAATTATCATTAGTTTGAGTCAAGTAAACTCCTAAATTCTTTACAGTTTTGGACATTTCTTACAGCAACAATATTGTTTAACAAATTAGGGCTGATTCCTGTTATGGGGAAAAAGATAGCAAATGATCATTAACATGTTTCAGAAAACCTTGACAGTGTAGGAGATATTTTTCTCTCCCAGTATTTTATACACACAGCCACACCCACATGCACATGTGTTTGTTTCCTTACCTGATGATCACACACTAGTTAGTCAAGAGAAACCTGTTATAAAAGGCAATATACTCAGTGCCAGCCCTGCCCTTCTGTGACAGAAAAAAGGAGACATAACACCATACAATGTTCTGCTTTAGAATGGTCAAAGGGCCCGCTCTCCCTCCTGGAGCACTCTTGTGCCGTTCCCTCTCTATTTCCCCAACAGGCGTGCATCTCATAAACTCAAAGGGACCCCACCTGGGGAGCAATGGGCAGGGGCAGCTCATCTCAGGCTAATCCCCTGAACCTGTCCCTAAGGCTCCCTTTTCTCTGATTCTACCCACCTAGTCTCTCTCCTGTTGCTTCTTCTATCCTAGGCCTTTCCTGGTTTCACTGTCCCCAGGTTTAATAAATGTACTTTCAAATTAAAAAACAAACAAACAAATCAATGAAAATAGCCTTCTGTACTCAAGGTAAAGCAATGCCATTTCAATAACTAATGATTTAGCCCAGTTTAAAATACGTAGTCCCTAAAGCAAAATAGCTATTGATTTGCTCACATTTATTACTCATGACCAAACAAAGGAACAATTAAAATGTAAATAAAAACGTTGTTAGGACTGAGATGTGGTTTTTTAGAATCTAAGTATTTACTAATTGTTGCCTGGTGATGCCCCTCTATATAAATGTACCTATAAAATATAAAGCCTGGCCAGTGTGACTCAGTGCCTAGAGCATCAGCCTACACAATGAAGGGTCTTGGGTTTGATTCCTGGTCAAGGGCACATACATACCTGTGTTACAGGTTCTATCCCCGGTTGGGGCGTGTGGTGGCGTGTGCAACCAATAGGTGTGTTCTCTCTCTCTCTTCCCCCCCTTCCACTCTCTCTAAAAATCAATGGAAAAAATATCCTCAGGTGAGGATAAACTATATATATATAACTATATATATATATACTTTGAATAATTATAAAGGCAGTGTTTATTAAATACATTTCATTTTCAAAATGTAATCAAATCTACAGACATTGTATTTTCAGTTTGCAGTATTTAAATAAGCATGTGATAGTTTTCTCTGTCAGCTTGGTTAGCTATAGCCCCAATTATTCAATCCTGCACTAATAGAAGGGTTGCTATGATGATATATATTTTTTCCTTTATTTTCTTTTATTTTTTTTCCCCATCACCATTTACCCTCCCATACCCTCTTCCACCTCCCTCCACCTCCACAATCACCACACTGTTGTCTGTAAACATGAGCTCTTTCTCTTTTTTTCTCAATCTCCCTCCTCCCGTCCCCCTTCCCACCCCAGGTGGTGAAGATATCTTGCAGGTATGATACATAATGTCACACAAGAAAATAGTAACAATGGAAGATATTGAGGGTTTTTCTGAAGATGTGAAAGAACAGTTGTAGTTATTTAACACAATTTTGATAATATTAACAGTGTTCTATCACTTTACATCTTGGTACTTGTCTAGATTGGATTCTCTAGGAAGCAGATGCTGATATAAAGTTATGAATTTGAGATATTTATTGGGAAGTTAACATTTGGGAAAGTAAAAAGGTTTGGGCAGGAAAAATTGTCACAATATACTGCAGAGCTGACAAAGTCTCTGCCAGTTCAGCAGGGAGATCTGAAGAAAAGATTGGCCCCTACAGAGGTCCAGTGCCAGGCTAGGCCTATACCGCCACCTGTTCAGTCAACGGCCAAGTGCCACCCTGAAAATAGCATGACCTCTGTTGAAAGCTAAAGGAAGCCCCTACAAAACAGCTGGAGTTCCTTGTTCATCACACTCCTTGCTGCTGGACAGAGTGCTTTCTTGACAGGGAATCCAGGCTGCTTACCTCCATGTCTACCCCAGGACTGTAGGATGGCATTAGTAACATTTTGGTGGCTGTGTATTTGGAGATGAAAATTAATTAGGCTAGAATAAGAGCTGTTAGCAAAGTGCACTAGAATTCTAAAATTCCACCTGGGTAATTTATATTGGTACATGACCATCAATTCCTTAGGTAACTAGAGTGGTCACCACCACTAGATTAGGGATTTAAAATATTGGATGTTGCTTAAGACCTCTAAAATGATAACAATATTGTTATTCCCATTTCATCCCAAAGAAGTTGCTCCCAGTGGGACAACTCAGGGCTTGTACTTGTGATGGCTTATAACAGGTCAAACCGCCTTAGTTGCGAAATGGGCAAAGTGAGCTCAGAATGGCTCTTGGGGGATGATAAGAATCATTTATTTCATAAAAATCAAGAAGAATTTAAGAAAGCCAGATGGGCTCTTTTTGATGCATCACTATTTTTATTTGCGTGTTCTGTGCAAGTTTCACCGTAGTGATGGACAGAAAAACAAGGGTTTTTGTGGGGGAGGTCGAGGGGGGTGCATTATAGCATAGTGCTCAACATAGGGAAGGTTCTGGAGTATCAGCAATTACTAGTGACTGGGCTTTGGACAGATTTCTGAACCCTCAGTGCCTCAGTTTCCTGATTTGTTAGACAAGGACTGCAATTGTGCCGACATCATGGAGTTGTTATGAGGATGAAATGATGTAACACATGCAATCCCTGGCTTGGGAAGGGCTCAATACCTGTTAGCTATTATTCTACTTCTCTTTCTCCTTCCTCTTCCTTCTCCAATGGGGGTAGGGGGGGTGGGGAAATGCTTTCCAGTTGAATTTTGTCACCTGCTCTCAAGATTAGCAAAACGTTCACAAAACTTGGGAGGAGGGTAAAATTGAGAGAGTCCATAAGTCTGACAGGATTCAGCATGTCTGCTTTGGGCCATGTCTTTGTTTTTCACCACTATGTTCTCAGTACCGTTCTGTGTGAGGAGCTAGGTGTAAAAAAATGGCTGCTACCCTGAGCAGCAGTCTATTTGAAAAACAAATGGACATATAAATGATTAATGAAAATGAAAGTACACATAAAAGTAAGTTCTAAATGTACTGTATAGACCTTAAGCAATGTAGGAATCTAGTTTCATTTTGCTGAAATTGGCTGGTGTGGATTTTTTCCCCCAAAATTATATATGATCTTTTTTATTTTTCTTAATATATTTTTTTATCAGTGGCTATTGTTTTGATCATTGAAAGGTGATACCATTTGGGGTGAAATTGTGAGGGTGAGCTCTTGTACAGTAATACAAGGAAATGTCATATGTTTATCTTAGAATTTAAAATACATTACGTTAGCTCAAAAGAAAGCAAGTTTAAATTTAAATATGATATCATCATATCTTAATATTGTTAGCTTATTAATGCTCTCAACCACCAGATGTGTTAAGATGGCAAACATAGGAAGAACTGATGAATGCTTTGAAAAAAGACTACCAGGAAGGCTTAGATTTTTTTAGTTGTTGATTTCTCAATAAGTTTGTCTTTAATGTATTTTTACTATTTTACCTAGCCAATCAGGCTCATCCACTGGCCTTCTTCATTCCAGAAATCCCTTTTGGTCATTCAGTAGTTAAAGTAAAAAAGGTAGCTGGGCCAGATCATGTAGGATCACAGTTTTCAGACTATAGAAAGCAGGTCTTTGGGTTAAAAGGTACTTTACATTGCCCATCATACTCTTCTCCTCCATGGGGAAACATGCTCTGTGCCCTGTGGGAGATACATACACACACACAGAGTAGGTCTGGATGAAAAAAAAGGGGTTCTTTGGAAAGTAACCTCATAGGGTGATCTGATCATAAATTCCTAACTGGGCAGGTTATGTGGGGTAGTCATGCCCTAGACATATAATTTTAGTGAAAGGTTTTAAGCCAGCTCTGTCCATTGTTCTTACGCATCTAGGTTAACACACCTGTTAAATACTCTTCAGCCCTAGCCGGTTTGGCTCAGTGGATAGAGTGTGGGCCTGCAGGTTCGATTCAGGTCAAGGGCATGTACCTTGGTTGCGGGCACATCCCCAGTAGGGGGTGTGCAGGAGGCAGCTGATCGGTTTCTCTCTCATCCATGTTTCTAACTCTCTATCCCTCTCCCTTCCTCCTTGTAAAAAATCAATAAAATATATTTTTTTAAAAAAGAAAAAAAATGTTCTAGAAGTGATTGTGGTTGATGGTTGTGCAACTCTGTGAATATATAAAAAGCCATTAAATTGTACACTCCCATGGGTTAACTGTGCATTCCCAGTAGGTGTGCAGGAGGCAGCTGATGGATGTTTCTCATTGATGTTTCTAACTCTCTATCCCTCTCCCTTCCTTTCTGAAAAAAAAAATCAATAAAATATATTTTAAAAAAAAATCCTAGAGATGGACCTGCCTGCACGCTCCTCGGCTGGGTGAGTAATGAGAGGAAGTGCTGGTAAACGGGAGGCATGTCCTCAGGTGTCCTAGGAACGCGCTCCCTCCCTCCTCGCCGTCTGCTTCTGCGTGGCGTGACAGTGCACCAGCCCGCGCCAAGAGACCAATCCAGGACGGCGACACCTTCCCCCGCTCGCCCCACCCGCCCCTTTCGCCATCGCCCACTCGGGACAGGCTGACAACCGAGACAGCGCCCGGGCTTG
>NW_005353753.1:1238963-1243648 GCF_000412655.1 Myotis brandtii
CTCCCGCCGCGGCCGCCGGAGTTCCCTCCCTCGGGTTATTCCCGGAGGGGACGTGCTGGCTTTTCCCCTTTCCTCTCCTGGCCGACCTGCTTCTTTCACAGTCTCCCGTGGAGCCTGTCTCTGCCCTCCTTGGAGACCCTGCCCTCCCGACTCGGCTCCTTGCGTAGCTCCCCACCCCGCGTCCCCACCCTCTGCGCCGCTGTCAACATCCCCTCCATTTGAACGTGTCTCTCAGATATATTTTCTCGCTTCCTCGATCGTTTCCTCATTCCCTGACCCAGCCATTTGTGAGCCATTCCCCTGGATTGTCTGCTGGAATGGCACTGAGCTCACGTACCTGCTGGGAAGGTGATCGGCGTCATAAGTGGAAGAGGGGGCGGAGCGGGGAGGGGGGGATGTCAGCATTACCGGGCGCGGCCAGATGGGGACCTGCCAAAACATGGTGGGTTTAAACACGGTGCAACTGGAGAGCAGTGGTGATGCGGCTCTGGTCTCCGAGCTCTAGTTAACCTTGTCATTTTGTCCTTTTTCATATTGCTGGTATTAAAAGTGACTGTATTCTTTTTTTCTATCCCCGTATCATGTATGTATGTATGTATGTGTGTATGTATGTATGTATGTGTTTGCCGGTGGGGAAACAGGGAGTTTTACTAGAAAAATGCTAATCTTGTTAGAAAACACATTTTTCATTCAGTACACGGTTTTCCAGTTGAACCTTATAAACCTTTGTGTGTTGAAATGAGTGAAAAGTGTTCCATTTTCAGTGTCATGTTGTTGAATATAGTTTTCCCTTTAGTATTCTGGTAGTATCATTGGAGATTCTTTTTTTAAAAAAAAATATGTTTTATTGATTTTTTACAGAGAGGAAGGGAGAGGGATAGAGAGTTAGAAACATGGATGAGAGAGAAACATTGGTCAGCTGCCTCCTGCACACCCACTACTGGGGATGTGCCTGCAACCAAGGTACATGCCCTTGACCGGAATCGAACCTGGGACCCTTGAGTCCGCAGGCCAACGCTCTATCCACTGAGCCAAACTAGTTAGGGCTCTTTGGAGATTCTTATTGTGAACCCTATTTAAAAAATGGACCTAGCAATAGTGGACTATTTTGTTGCAGCTAAATAGCATCTTATTCTGTAAACTTGGAGATAGTAATTTATTTCGTTAAACCTATTTTACTGAGAATGGAGAAAAACATTAATACGCTTATGGTGCAATTAAATAGTACTCTGTGACATTTTACAAATGTATATATGTTAGTGGAGATTTCACCTTTCAAATCTATTTGCACATGTGAAAGTTAGTTGTGAACTCGGAATTTCAATTAAGTGCATTTTGAGAAAAATGAAGGCTACTGAAAGATGAAATCCCAGGGTATGTAAGTTTGCATTTTTCTAAGATAAAAGCTCATGATACTTCCATTTCATCTGGTTTACATCTTGTAAAACCTCCAAATGATCCATATTCTGAATTCTTTGGAAATTTATCTTTTTTTTTTTTTTCAGGACAGTTTGGAAAATATTGCTGCCAACATGTAAGGCATTTTTCAAGTTGTCAGTGTATATGGATTTGGTGGTTTTATTTTTTTAAAAGGCATTCTTATTTTTGCAGACATTAACAAAAATAAAATGCAGTAGGTAAATAATGAGTACTATTGCCAGTGAGACTTGTGTTTTTTGTTTTTGTTTTTTTTTGTAATCTTGTTTCTTTCCTGTTCCTATTGGTTTTCCTTAATGGCATTAGCTGATTTGAATTCTTTCTCTTTGGGGATTTTGCTTATCAGAATTAACCATGTTCTCATGCACAAGTCACTACTCAAAACATTTTTAACTGATGTAGCTGTGCCTTAAAATAATTTATTATATTGTCACATTTGCTTTCAGTGTTACAACTAGTTAAAACTTAACTATTAGTTTTTAAAAGTTTCTAAAATCAAAGTATTGAAATTTGCTTTTTCAGTTTTAAGGCTTTTGTTCCCTCTACACCATCTTTCAAAATAAGTGGACAATATCATATTTTATTGTGTGTGTTTTGTTTTGTTTTCAAACTGGAGATATGTCCTACATAGACTTTGAATGGGTGGAGGCATTCCCTTAGAGTAGAGGGCAAAAATCAGTTCTAAAGATACTAGTCACTTTAAGTAGATAGGGCATCTGTTTGTTTTCCTTGAAGGTAAAGTGTTGAGAATCTTAGCATAGTTTAAATTTGGATTTTAATTCCTGTTATTACATAGTAATTTCATCTGGTTTTGTTAAAAACTGCCTGATCAATAACTGTAACTAGGTGTATGCCAGAGAAGCAGCTGACTTGGTTTCCAGTAGGCTATTATCTAGGGACCAATCTGTAGTTGTGGCTCGTATGATGAACACAACTTGTGTGGCTGCCTTTAGCTCAGTTGTTTGTTTTTTTTAAACTCTGGAAAGATTAATAAATTTGAGTAATAAACAATTTAAGTTGTAAAGTTGGAGACAAGCAAGCATGCTTAGGAGTGAGGTATTTGGCATTCCATATTGGAGAGTTAGCATAGATGCCCAGGACCATCAAAATGACTTACGACCATTAACCAATGCACAAGTTTTATGTGGAAACTTTTTCCCATGGTCTCTTCCCTTCCAATGTTAAATGGGTCTGAATTTTGTTAAGTAAAGCAGTGGATAACAGTGTAGAGCTACAAAAAGCCTTGATTGTTATCTGTCTAATTTCAGAAAAAGTCAGGTATGATAGGTAGTTTCATTGTGTTATGGGAAATTCAGTTTTGTATAGTAGGAAATAAGCAATGTTGCCAAACTATGAAGTAGTTGACATGGCTTGAAGCTGTTAGGCCACATTCTACTTTGATGTTCTGTATTTTAAAGGATTATGGGCCTGTAACAAGCTAACTGCTAAGATTTCAAAGGTATTCTGTGTCAAAGTTAAATTGGCACTGTATATTGTAGCAGTAGTTTCCCAAACTGTATTTCAGAATGATGAAATAGTCTTAGAAGATTTGTAACATATGTTAACATAATAAAACATACATTTGCATTTTAAAACCATGAGAAATTCTGAAGTATGATGGTTTGGATTTGTTTAACCTAGCCTAAACCTTGGCCACAGATTTTTGAAAGAAAATTTTAAGATTATATTAACATTTCCAAAATGTTAGTTTTCTATGAACATAATGAAGTGTTCATATTATAAAGATACTTTGCTCTTTTATCTGGAGAATTGGTTACCCTTGATAAATCAGCTGGGAAGGAGGTTGACTATTAATGGTTGAAAAAACGTGTTAAAGTCATCTGGGCTTATATTTAGGATGTGTTTTTTACAATTTGTGAACCCTTGGCTTCATTAGGATTATTATGAATTATATAATGTAATATACTTACTATATATAGTATATACAGTGGGGCCTTGACTTACAAGTGTCCCGACTAACGAGTTTTTCGAGATACGAGCTGTCTCTCGGCTGATTTTTTGCTTTGAGTTGCGAGCTAAAATTTGGGTTACGAGCCAGCTTCAGATACCCCACTGCTAGTTGGCGCAGCAAACGTCACAGTGAACGCCACAACATCAGCCCAGCATCATGTGTGTCACTCGTTCACTTTATGATTTGACATACGAGTAATTTGAGTTACGAGCTCTGTCACGGAACGAATTAAACTCGTAAGTCAAGCCCCACTGTACTATATATACTATATGTCTACACTATATACATAGTATAGAGACTGGTACATGAAAAATAAAAATTATAAATAATGTCAAGTAAATAAACTATAAAATATTAAAAATATTTCGGAGAAACCAAGATGGCGGCATAGGTAAACACTGGAAATTGCTGCTTCGCACAACCACTTCAAAAGTACAACTAAAAGACAAAACGGACATCACCCAGAACCACAGGAAGGCTGGCTGAGTGGAAATTCTACAACTAGAAGGAAAGAGAAAAGCACACTGAGACTCAGAGGAGGTGCGGAAGTAAAGTGCAGAGGTACGGGGGCACGCGTGGATAGGGCTGGCAACTGAGGACGCGGCTGTCTTTTTCAATCGGGATGGAGTCACAAGCTCCCGACTGCTCTGAACTCCAGTTCTGGGCAGGTCTCTGGGGACATACGGGGAGAAACTGGACTGTCTGGCATCGGTCGGAACTCGAGGGCGGCTTTCCCTCAGAGGTGCTTGCAGCGATTACCGTGGGACACTGGGACCCGGAGCCTCTTAGGGCAGGGCTGAGGATCAGCCATAGCTGTTTGCTCTGCCCTGTTGATTCCCTGAGACCCCACCCCACCCAAATTGTTTGCAGAGGCTTTTGCATATGAATGGCCTGGCCCTTTGCAATCTAAAATTACCTAATAAACTGCAGCTGGGTCAGAGAGACCCAGATCATCCAAAAGAAGGCCCAAGGCCCCACAGCACCTTGCATCGCTTCACAGCTGGGCCTTGTCTGGGCACCTCCAAACCCCAGACAAAGAAGAGGAATCTGCAGATCTCTCTATAGCTCCTGCTGGGTAGCCTCAGGCAGAGGCTAAATTAGCCCCTCCTTAGATCCAAGAGTCAGTGTACCCAGTGGTCAGAGTGGGACCATCCAGATTACAACTCCTCAGACCCATAAGGGACACACTCAGGGTGCAGACTCAGTGAGCACCAATGCCCCACTGAAGCAAGTCTTGCCCCAGAAGGGTGTCTCCAGCACAGAAGTTCTCCCACTG
>NW_005353753.1:1244635-1266903 GCF_000412655.1 Myotis brandtii
ACACACACACACACACACACACACATACACATACACCAAATAGTATGGAAAGTGTGGGCCTGTTAGCCAACAGAACTCTTGGGCTGTGAATTTCATCACTAGGATGAGTAGGAACAAAGTGGACAATGCACACAAGTGCTTTGGACTGGGCAATGCTCTGGCCAGACTGGAGGGAGTTTGTCTTACTGGTCCTCTGAGAAAACTCACTTCACTAGGGCAAAAGGCTTTTTACCTATAGTCCAGAGGGTCTGTGGGTCTCAGAAGTTATTATCAAAATCCTATGTAAAACCGGGTGGAGGGGAGCTATGGGGGGAAAAAAGAGGAACAACTGTAATCTGAACAATAAAGATTTAATAAAAATTAAAAAAAATATTTCAATTTTTGCTGATGACCATTTTTGTGTCTCTTATTTAGCAACCTTAATATCAACTTGTTCTTTGTTCATATCAAGACTGAAAAATCATAAGATTTTATTTTACTGTCTTTACAAGCTAAAAAGTTAGTAGGTTAAAGTTTCTTGGTTGTTGGCAGAAAACAGGAGACTATCCACGTCAGAAATAAATGACATTATTACTCATAGCACAGCAAGCTGCATGATCATCAGCATATTTGTGTAGGTTTTCCTTGTCACCAGGACCCATGAGGGTGATGGGTCTAAATGGATGCACGAATGGATCACATCTGAAGAACTCAGGAGCATGGTCTAGCAAGCAAAAAACATTGTAGCAAACAACAAATTAGTTCACCCTTCCCTGGGAGGGCAGTTAAATGTTGTAACCTTTTTTGCGGAGGTGACTTGTTACAACAATCCACTCAGTAGCAGGAAATGGATAAGCTTTGCAGACTGTCACACTCAACAAAAATGTGCAGGGACACTCAGGGCCATGGTGGACTGCCTTGCCCAATAGAACATGCTCTGGATGAAATAATAAATGTTGATTTTTAAGGGACAGTAATTTTCTTTTCCATTTTAAAAAACTATTGCAGCCTTGTACTGCCTTTTGCTCTATAGTTACTGCCTTTTCTTGGCACAGCGCAGTTCCTTTGATTTTCATTTATTTGTCTCCTTTGAATTTATCAATATTCTTTATCTGGTTTATATTCTTACCACATATCAGTGCTTAATGTTTAATATAATAGATACTTTTCAGCTTTTGTTTTGCTTTATTATTGTTATACTGACACTTTGAACTTTTTCCTTGAAACTCTTTTCTTATTCCTGATATGAAGAAACTTTCTACTCTTCTTTGACTTTCCTTTTCTTGGTGAACTTATATTGTGCTTTTTAAATTTGACGCTTTCTATGGCATCTGACCATCCTCCATTGTATCTTTCATTTGCACTGCATGATTCATATTACTGACCTCTTATTGAATTCCTCCTTCCCCTACATTTAATATTAAATCTTTCAAGTATATAGAAAAGTTGAAAGAATTATACACTTACCAAGAAGGGTCTACAGTTACTAACAGTTTGTATAGTTGTGTTACTGTGTATCTGTCAATTCCTCTTATTTTTTGATGTTTCAAAGTAAGTTGCAGGTATAAGTGTACCTCACTGTAAACTTAATGCTCATCACTAGGCTAGAGTTTAATATTTCTTTATGGTTCTTTTTCTTTAGGGTAAAATTGACGTAAAATGAAATGCATAAATCTTACATGGCCAGTTGGATAAGTTTGACACATGTATACACCTGGGTAACCCAAACGACTTCCAAAATATAGAGAAGGTATTAGAAAACTAAGTTCCAACTTTTGTTTTTGTAAATAAAGTTTTACACAGCCATACCCACTCATTTACAATGGCAGGAATGAGTATTTGAGCCAGAGTCCACCAAGCCAAATCTGTATTGTTATTCTGCCCCTTACAGAAAAAGTTTACTGATTCCCCCATATAGAACATTACTGTCATCTGGAACGTTCCCTCATGACCCCTCTCTTTCAATTTCTGCCCCTCACATGATCTTTATTCTGTTCCCCCCCAACCCCCACACTTCAAATTAGTTTTGTATATACTAGAATCATACACCATATTGTCTGCAAAGTTTCTTTCACCCTGCATGAAGTTTTGGAGATTGATCCATGTTATTGTGTATATCTGTAGCTTATCTCTTTTTATTGCTGAATAGTACTGTATTTTATTGTATAAGTTGTATAACTATACTGCAATTTGTTTATCCATTGCTCTGTTGATAGACAGTTGGATTGTTTCACGTTTTTGGCTATTTTGGATAAAACTGTTAGGAATATTCTTATTCAAATTTTTTGTGGACATGTTTTTTATTTCTCTTGGGTAGAATTACTGGGCAATAGGGTAAGTGTATATTTAATTTTATGAGAAACCACTAGACTTTTCCCCAAAGTAGTATCATTTTCACTTCCACCAATACTGAATGAAAGTTTTGGTTGCTTTACCACCTTTCCAAAATTTTGATATAGTCAGTATTTTTAATTTTAGCCATTCTGGTAGGTTTACTGGATTTTTGAGGTATAAATTTCTGTTCTAAACATACATATTCCTTGAATTGACCTTCCTATACTGTACAGTGCCATATCTTTTTTTTTGTACAGTGCCATATCTTAGCAGTTCTGCCCCCCCCCCTCCTTAATTTTTATGCACTAACTGATGGAGTCCAGCAGGACATCCTTATTCTTAAACCATAATGTATTCTCTCTTACATTCCTGTGGGGGTTTTTCCTGTTTATTTCTCATTTAAAGTTCTGTACCACACCCTTCTAGGTTGTCTGCCTCAAAAAATCCTATTCTTTAATGTAAAAACTCCTACGAAACTGTAATTGGAAGAGGGAGGCATCTGTCATCAATGTCAAGGTAGAGGAAAAATTGAGAATCACCATATTAGAGAACTTGTTACACTGAATTATCTTTTTTGTGTGTCTTTCTACTTCTAAACTGGTGTTCTTTCTCACAGGTGTTACAGGGTTCTGTGAATGTCTGATTTTTATTTCATCTTTAAAATAGGTTTAAAAAACTGTAGTTGAGGAAATTCACACTCCAGACGTGTTTTATACTAAGCTTCCAAAGTTTGAAGACTAGTATTATGTTAACTTGTGTTGCCAGGGTAATTTGTTTTGGAATGGACCCCAGATTAAAGTTTCTCTGGCTATTTCTGTGTGTGTAGTGGTATTAATTGTAAGTATGTCATTGAGTTCAGCTCATTAAAAAAAATTATATGGATGAATATACTAATTAGTTCACGCGAATGATGCTGAATCAAATGCTAGCCATCACTTAGGCATATTTGAGCAATACAAGATGTAGTAATGGTATAATATTTGTGTACTAACAAGTAAATACATTGGCATTATATCATGAAAATACAACATTATAGATAGTTTATATGCTTATTTTATGTTTTGAGTGCCTCTTGTCAGATTTATGCATAAGTAAGTTTTAGATATCATTAACTATGGCGCAAAGGTCCTCTGACTAATTTGTTCACTTCATATATAATAATTTATGAAGTATCTCTGTATGCCAAGTTCTAGGTACTGGTGAACAAGACAGTTAAGTTCTTGTCTCATGTCACATACTTTGGTGGAGGAGAGGTAGATAAGTGATTTAAAGAAAATGAAGCAGGTTGATGGAATAAATAATATATTTTATCAATACTAGTGTAGAAGTAATAGAACAATAATGACTTTGCATTATGTCAGGAATATGCTGAGAACTCTACTTAATGCTTTAGATATATGAGCACATTTAATCTTAAGTTTAAATAACTATGGAATACACTCTGCTTACATGTATTAAATGTAACTTTACTGACAAGACATTGTAATTAAGACTAGACTATCTACCATGTGATTGTAAGTCATCCTATGTCTATGTTTTCATGCCATGTTGTTATGGTTTCTTCAAAAGTTTGATAACTTAGCTGAAATTAATGTGTGGGTAAAATTCTTGTTAAAGACATTCCAAGTACAAGTTGGGAAATGTTGCAGTACTCTTAAGACTTACTATCAGATTATTTCAAGGTTTTGACTTGCTTGCTTTTAGGATTTGTTTGAACATGAATAATTAACATTTTGAAAGTTTAGAAATGTGCTCTGGTTTAGATTGTCTATGATATTTCTCCAGAATTACCCATGACACCATGTAAAGAAATTGTGCTGTTTGGCAGAGGCTTTGAGACTAAGGAAATAAACTGAATGGCTTTACCCCATTACTAATTTTGAGGCTCTAAAGACTTGTAGCCTGTTGGATGTTGGACAGAAGAAATCCAATAGTGAGTGTTTTTATAGGACAAATGTTTTTATAGAATATTTGTTCTCACTTGGGTGGGACTTACATTTATATCAGCATGACTTTTTTTGTGGTTTCCTCAAAATGGGGAGGGATATGAAATAATACTTGCGACCCTTTTAAGTTTTTGTTTGTAACCTTTAGAAAACAAATGAGCCTCTGCTTACCTCATCACTGCTTGATTTGTTATTGCACTGCACATGAGCTATACATACTTTTTTTAGTTAATTTTTTTCGAGGAAGAGGAAGGGTGAGAAAGAAACATTGATGTGAGAGGAAAACATTGATTGACTGCCTCCTGCACCCATCCTGCCAGAGATTGAGCCCCCAAAACCCAGGCATGTGCCCTGACCAGAATAGAACCTGGAACCTTTTGTTGCACTGAATGATGCCCAACCACCTGAGCCACACCAGGCAGGGTGCTATAAATACTTTTCTTTTTCTTTTGAACTATAATACTTTTTGTTCTCTTGTCTAATCCTTCTCCATCCACCACTTCAAACCATGATCTCTCTTGCCTTCTGGCTTTTGAACAGAGTATTCCCATTTTCTCGTTTCTCCAGGACTAATATCTATTCTTTATTTAGGTCTGCTTAGATGTTCTTTTCCTCTCCTGCCTCTCCACTGCCATTTCCCACCCTTTAGTACCAAGTTCCGTGTTCTTTTAACACTGTACACTTATCCCTATCATAGTCCTTATTCCTTGGTATTTTGTAAACTCAGTGGGAAATAGGGCTTAGATCTTATAATAGTGTTTAGTATAGTTGCCAGCCCATTAAAGGAGCCTAGTAAATAATACTATTGAAGAAATAAATGAATGCCTTTTCCAAATGATTTCAAGAGTGTGCATGAGGTTACTGGTATATTATGTTTATAAAGTGAAGTTTCCTAGATTTCTATTATGTAAAAGTAACTATGTCTTGTCTGTCTTATACAGTGTTGATACTCTTTTTTTTTAAAGATGAAAAGACATTTTATTATTATTTTACTGTATAACATAGTAGTGAATATACCTGATTGCATTTTCCCAAATGGCAAATGAGTCACAGGATAGCATTTCTCTTTGATTACTGAAAACCTCAATATGATCTGTCTTTTGGAGGATTCAGTTTCTCAGACATCTATGATACTGCCATGAAGATACCAATGGTGCTTAGTAGTAAAGAACATTTTGCTAAGTTCTATTATGGGTCCTTGCTCAAACTGTTCATCTAATCTGGTTTTAATTACTTGATACTGTGTTTCTTCATAATCACGCACATGATCTGACCAGGGATAGGTTTTATGTGTTCATGTGGAATGTCCACAGAAAGATTATAGTAAACTATTCCCCTACCATCAGATGTCAAAGCAAGCTCTATTTTGCAATTATAGCAATCTGAAAGAGAAGAATATGTGGGTTTATGACAGACACAATATAAAGTTTCATTTTGAATTGGAAATAAATGTTTCAAGATAGTTCTGTTTGATATTGCCCATTTCACTGCTGTTACTGCCATGGTGAATCAAGATGTTTATCAGGCGGTATGGAAAAAGATTTGAAGAGAAAATGCTATTAAATGCTTTTAAAATTTGCTTCTAGGCATATCTATTTTCATCCCTTTTCAGCAGCTCATGGCAAGCCCACCATCTTGCCTTGATCCGGGTCCTACAGAGTTGATATTCTTGATGTCCAGTATTAGGATATGTATTTTGCTTTTAGTGTAGTGCCAAGGAATCTGTTTTGGTGAGTTCTGGTACTTTTGCATAATTCCTCACTTGCTTGGTCACTTGCAATTGCAAAATATTTAACCATGGTTAGGTTATTTGGTCTACCTATGGAAAGAAGGAAAAACTGTTTCCAGATGTTGTAGAAGTAGTTAGTGGTCATTTTCTGCAGCCTTTTAATTTTATAGCAGATTGTCCAAGGGAGAATCTGCTTAAGGTTATGCAATGAAGCTTGGAGGGCAAATTTTATTTTATTCTAAATTTATCAGTTGAGTTAAAATTTATCAAAGATCCCAGGAAAGAGAACTTTTATTATAGTTAACTTTCTTTTATTCATAGTGATGCCAGACATGAAGAGTATGTATGGATGGTATAGCATGAGTCTGGTAATCACGTAGCTAATAAGTGGACCTAGCTGGTTATCCAGAACCCACAACTCAGCAGTAATTGAGTGGGCTGAATTCAGCTTGTGGACAAGTTTTCTTTCACCAGCATATTTAAAAAAAATCAAATTAATGCAGATATACAGTTTAAAAAGTTAGAGTACCAAAAGATAAGTAATGAGAAATAGCAGTTCCCTTTTCCATCCCCATTGTCCTCCAAATCTTTCTCCTCAAAAGACAGCACCTTTAAACTGCTTTAACTTTATTGTTAACATATATGTATATTCAGCTACTTGTTGGTTTATTAATTTTACTTTTGTTTCTTACATGTCCTGCTTTCCCTTCCCAGATCATGATCTTCGTAGTCTCATCTCTTGGGTTCAAATCTTGGCTCCTCGCTTGTAAGCCCTATAACCTTGAGCCAATTACTTAACCTCTCTATGTCATAGCTTCCTCATCTATAAAGTAAGGATAGTACAGGTCCTTACCTCATAGTATTATTGTGAGGATTAAATGTATGAAAAACATCTAATCTTTAGTTAAATTGGAAATTAGTATTTACATTTTATGACTGTGAAAGTACTGTTCACAACTGAGTCAGGGTAATGTGTATAACTTTTTAAATTTTTCATGGAGTTGCCTAATTTTAAGTCTTTATTTTTCTATATATCTATTGTTAATTCTGTGCATAGCCTCTGGTAATTTTTCAAAATTTGCTCTTCAGCTATATTTTTGCATGGTCAAATGCATCAAATAATCATTAGTTCTTTTGTTCTTCGAAGACATTCTTCCTAGGCCCTCCATCCTCCTGTTTCTGTCTGTACTGTTTGTTCTGTAGGCCTGATGCACAGCTGTCATACCGAGACTTTCCTTCATCAAGAAAGTGGAGTCTCTATTTCTTGAACTCTAATCTTTCTCTGTTTTTAGTTTATTCCCCAACTGTAGTGGGAGATATTTTCAGTAGGTTTCTTAAAAAAAGATGCCTAGAGGTAAAAAATTAAGTTATTGAATTTGTTGGCATCAAGTTCTTAATCTCTTATCATTTTAATGTGTGTAGGTCTGATGATAACCCCCTTTTCACTTCGAGATTTGCTTTCTCAATTTTTTCTTTGATAGTCTAGCTATAATATTTTTCAATTTTGTTGATTTTCTCAAAGAACCATCATTTGGCTTTGTTAAATGTCTCTGTATTCTATTTTACTAATTTCTGCTTTTACCTCATTTGTTTACTATTTCCTTTCTTTATTTCTGGTTTACTATACCTTTTATTTTCTAGCTTCTATTGGTGGAACCTTTGGTCATTGACTTTAGACCTTTTTTTCTAATGTAACATTTTTCCCCTAGTGTAAGCATTCCTCTAACAGTGTTTTTGCTATGTCCTGCAAAGTTTGATATTTTATATTTTTGTTATTCAGTACAGATGCTTTCTAATTTCTCTTATGATTTCTTATTTGAACTATACATTATTTAGAAATGTGTTAAATTTTATTTAGTTGGGATTTTCTTAGATAATACTTTTAAAATTTCAAATTTAATTCTTTTGTGAATCTGTAATCTTATTTCTTTTAAATTTATTGAGACTTGTTTTGTGGTCCAATATATTTATCTTGCTAATGTACTGTGTGCATTTAAAATTTGTATACTCTTCCATTGTTGGATATAGTATTCTAGGAAATGTCACATAAGTTGGTTCATAGTATTATTCTGATCTTCTGTGTCTTTACTGATACTTGTTTTTGTGTTGGTCTATTAGTTACTGAGTAAGGGATGTTAAAATCTGCTGTGATTATAGAGTTATCTCCCTCTCAATTTCTTGCTTCCTAAATTTTGAGGTTCTCTTATTATGAAATACTCCCTCTTTATCTCTGGTAGTGCTCTTTGTCCTCAGGTCTATTTTATTTAATATCAATATAGCCATTCCAGCCTTATTTTTTTGCATGGCATATCTCTTTCTATCTGTTTACTTACAACTTGTCTGAATCCTTTAAGTATTTCTTTCTTGGTATGATATGGTTGTTTTTTTGCCATGGTATTGTTTTCTGGTTGTTTTTTGTTGTTGCTGTTGTAGTTTCTCTTTTCATCCTTTTCTGTGTTTTTATGGATGATTTGATTAAAAAAATTTTTTTCAGTGCCCTTTTTGAAATTTCCATTTTTTAGATTATTTCTCTTTATATTATTTTTTTCTTCCTCTAAGATGATAATAAATAGTGAAAAGTTAGGTATGTATATATAACATTAGTGTCATATATGTAGAACTTTGTAACCAACCTTGATGTTATATGTATTATATATACATTCATTGAAAACCCTGACAATGTTACAATTTTTGGTTTAGTGACACATATTTTTAAAAACTTCAGAGGAAAATTTATTTTTATTTATCACCCCTATGCTCTCCTCATTCCTGAAAAGTTTCTCTTTATTAAATGTTTCAATCCGCCCCCCCCCCCCAAAAGAAAAAAAAAAACCACGAAACAAAATAAATGTTTTCGCCTAAGGAACTTCCTTTACCATTTCTTAAAGTGTAGATCAGCTTAATAAATTCTCTTATCTTACTTTCATCTGAAATGTCTTTATTTTGCCTTTATTCCTGCAATATATAGGTATATATTTTGGATATAGAATTTTTGGCTGAGTTATTTTCTCTCAGCCTTTTAAGATGTTGTTCCATTTTATCCTGACAACTATGGTTTCTGCTGCAAAATCTGTAGTTATTTGAATCATTGTTTCTCTGTATGTAATATATTGGTTTTCTGAGGCTGCTTTCAATAACTATTTTTGATTTTTAGACATGTTATTATGCTGTGTGTAGGTGTGGTTTTCTTTGAATTTATTCTGTTTTAGCCTTACTGAGGTTGAATTTATAAATTTACTTCATCCCTTTGAAAAGTTATGGACATTATTTCTTCAAATTTGTTTTCCTGTTTTAGTCTCCTTTTTTTTTTTTGTTTCCTTTGAACCTCAAATTACATGTATTTTTTAGATCTTTAAAAATTTTAAAAAGTCCATTTGTTTGCTTATTTAATTTTCAATCCTTTTCTGTTCTTTAGAATGGATAAATTCAAAAAAATCAATTTAATTCACTGGCTCTCTCACCCTGGCCCGGTAGCTTAGTTGGTTAGAATGTCATCCCAGGATGCCAACGTTTGGGGTTCAGTCCCTGATCAGGGCACATATAAGGTCAGCCAATGAATGCATAAATAAATGCAACAACAAATCTCTCTCTCTTCCTCTCTCTCTAAAATCAGTCAATAAAAAAAAATTTTTAAAAAATTAATTTACTGGTTCTTTTCCCTGTCATCTTCATTGTGCTGTGGATCCCAATCATTGGATTTTTTTTTTCATTCCAAAATTTCTATCTTTTTTGTTTGTTTGTGTATATTTCTCTGCTGAGATTCCCTGCCATTTTATTAATTTCAAGGTAATTTTGCTTTACTTCCTACAACAGCAATAATAACTGCTTTAAAATTCTTATATGATAACTATAATCTGAGTCATCTTGAAATTGGCATCTCTTGGTTGCATTTTCCCTGGAGAATGATTTATATTTCATAGTATTTTGTATTTGTAGTAATTTTGGATTTTATCCTGGATCTTCTGAGTGTTGTGCTATGGTCCTCTGGAGAATATTTTGTTTTAGAAGCAGTCGACTCAGATTTAGATTGCAAATACTGTTTCATACACTGTTCAGTGGTTCAAATCTAAGCTTAATTTCTTAGTCCTTTATAATCTGTTTTGTGTAAGATCTACACATGCATTGTTCGAGGGTTAGAGATTTCCCCTCACTTTCTGGCTTTCCCAGGTGCCATTCTATGCTTTGTGTGGCTAGAAATAGCATGACTTATAGTGGGGTTTTAGCACCTAAGCCATGATGCCTTTCCACAACTATGGTTCTGCCTCCGAGCAAAACTGCAAAAAGAAAAAAACGGGGAAACTCTCATCTGTACAGGTTGCTTCTCCAAATTTTAACTTCCTCTACATCCCTATTTGTTTTTTAATTCAGAATGCTCAGGTACTTTTTATTTTTTTTGTATTTTGTTCTAAGTTTATAGTTGCTGTCAGTGGGAGGGTCAGACTGTAGGGGGCCTGCACTGTCTGGAACTTGAGGCAACTGTAGATTTTTGTTATTGTTGTTAATTCTCAACCTAAGATCTTTTCCCATTGATTTTTAGAAAGAGTGGGAGGAAGGGGGAGAGACAGAGAGAGAAACAGCAGTGAGAGAGAGACATTGATTGGTTGCCTCCTGCACAAGTCCAGACCAGGAACCTGCAACTGCAGTATGTGCCCTTGATCAGAATTGAATGAACCTGGGACCCTTCAGTTCGAGGGCTGACACTCTATCCACTGAGCCAAACTGGCTAGGGCCAACTGTAGATTTTTGCTTTTGTTTTTCTACTCCTTGCATTAACTTTCCTCCTAAGTGGTGCGTGTGTGTGTGTGTGTGTGTGTGTGTGTGTGTGTGTGTTTCTTTAATGTTGGAAGTGGTTTTTTTTTTGTTTTTTGGTGGGGGGCGGTTTATTCCAGCTCTGCCTACTTATATTCTATGAGTTATGCTTGTGTGTTTTTGACTTACTCATCAGTGGGCCTCAGTGTTGTGTCATTTCTAGGTGAGCCAACCTTTTCATTGGGGGCCTCCCAAATGTCAGTGTTTGCAGCTTAGTTAGGAAGCTGTGGCAGTAAGTTTAGGTAAGAGATAATGGGGCTTGGATTAGAGTAGTAGCATTGAAGAGTAGTAGATGAGTAGATTCATAGGTGTGTGTGTAGTGTACCCATAGTATTGGAAATAGTCATATAGGTAATCTTGTGCCAGGGTAGATTACTGCCTATAAATTTTTATTGGAGGCATCTTGAAATAGAAAGAGCCTGAATTTAGTGACAGTAAAACCTGAATTTGAATCTTTCTTTGCCCCTAATTAGGTGTGTCAATTCAATTATTTAAAGTTTGTTCCATCTTACCTCAAAGGGTTGTTCTAGGAACTAAAGTAGATGATATGTATAAAGTGCTATTATTTATTTATAATATATTTTTATTGATTTTAGAGAGTAAGGGAGAGGAAGAGAGAGATAGAAACATCAGTGATGAGAGAAAATCATTGATCGGTTGCCTCCTGCGCACCCCACACTGGGGATCGAGCCCACAACCTGGGCATGTGCCCTTGACCGGATTCGAACCCAGGACCCTTCAGTCCGCAGGCTAACGCTCTATCCACTGAGCCAAACCAGCTAGGGCTATAAAGTGCTTTTTAAAAAAACAACTACTAACATTTATTGGGCTTTTACTATGTCAGGCATTATTCTGAGTATGTACAGGTGTTCATTTTTGTACTCTACATAAACCATGTGAGAAAATAGACCCCACTTTGTTGATGATACAAGTAAAAATGAGTAAGTTCTGGAGCTTAGGTTGAATATAGAAAAGTTTATTCCAGCACCTCTGTACTTAACCAGCATGCTGCTTATTCTTGCTCCATTTTAGCGATTGAATAGTAGTCTCAGAAATAGTTGTGCCAGTATTTTTATTTTTCTGTACACAACATTTTCCTACACAGTGCCTTTTTTTTTAATGCACGGTGCTTTTTTCATTGACCTTGTTAAAAGCAAATTAATGTATAACACAATACTTTCAAGTCTTTATCAGTGTTTTAATTATGCTAACTAAAGGATTCTCTTTAAAGCAGAATTGTCTTTCAAAATGTAAAGTTAAAATTTAGATTACCAGGGTTTTTTCTCCTCCAAAACTACTTGGTAAATTTGTTTTATTATGTGTGCTAACAATTGGAATTTGAGTACTAAAGAAAACTACTCATCTTCTCTCTGATTCCTTTAAAGGCACAAGTTATATTTTTTGTCTTGTGCGTCTGTACTTCTAGTGCAAATCAATGCAGTAATGGAGTTCACGTGTTAATTTTTACTGGAAAATGACAGTCATGTTAAGTTTTGTGGAAAACCTTGGTGTAACAGTGTTTTTTGTATTGACTAGTACTTTTAGAAATGTGGCATTATAGTGATCATTGTAATATGAGAATAAGTATTATTTATACAGGAATAAAGAAATATATAAATATTTATATAAGAATAAATATGTTTATTTAAAGTTAGCACATGTTTGCTAACTTTTTGAGAGAGAATATGTGTGTGTGTGTGTGTGTGTGTATTTGGCTTCTGCTATTATGAAATTATTCAGATTATGTGTATATTTTTATCAGCCAACTTTTGAGGGTTTGTTTTGGCATATAATACTTTGGTGGATGAGCCCTTTAACTGTTGCCTGCAATGGCCTCTTGGCATTTGCTATGCTTCCTGGATGAGTCATCAACAACAACATGTCTTAGTAATTGATATTACTCAGTATTTAGTTTTGCTTGAGGATTCTGTTCTTAGCTTCTCTCTGTTTGCTGGGGAAGAATGAAACTTTCTCTGAAGAATGTTGGTGTTTCAGGCCTGGGTCTTGCTGGTCTTGGTCCCCTGGTTTACCTATGATAGAATATGTAAACTTCTATTTTCCTTTATTCCCCACGTTGCAGCCCTTGCCTCAGAGGTCCTCGTTGCTAGAAGCTGGAAGTTCTAGAGATTGATGGGCTTAGATTTGTACTTATTTCCTGCACCCAATATAGTACCTAGAACATAATAGTCATTTTGTAAAGTTTGTTGAGTGACTGATTGATAACTGACTGAATGAATGAATCACAGGAAGAAGGTGAAGCTGGAAGACCCAATCAATTTTATGTAGCTAGGAAGTGGTAGATCTGTACCTTAAAATTTGATCTTCTGGCATCAAATATCTTCTTTTCTAGTTATTCATGTATCATCTACCTAATCATCTAAAGAATGAAATCAAATAAGACATTATACCATACTAATTTTTTAAATGACAAATGAATGCTTGTAATAGTAACTTTAACAATATTACATGGAGTTAGTTGTCTTATGCCCTTGCAAATGAAACCGATCACACAGCATTCACCTTCTATTCAGTCTATGTATTAGAGGTAGTCTCCACAGTTTTGGATTCAGTTTTAGCTAAGACAAGATGGCAGAGGAAAATTAGGGTCCCTATAAAAAGAAGCAGAATGAATAGTGAAAGGAAAGAGGAGAAGCAGAAAGGAATAGTTCTCTGGAAGCTAAAGAAAAACCAGTTATAAACACTCAACTGTGTTGAATGTATTAAAGATTTTTGGAGTAAGGACTGAAAAAAAAAAAGGTTTTTGGATTTAACAAGTAGAGGATCAATATTCTTAGCAAGACCTGTTTGAGTGAAAGCTAGATGGTAATGGATTAGAGAGGAAATGAGCATTGAAAGTGCACAGAATGACGATAAATATCTTTTTTTCCCCCTCTTAGGGTATTTGTCACTGAAAGAAAGTGGGAGATATGGAAATAGTTTGGAAAACACTAGAGAAAGTTTATCATTTTAGCTGGGGGTAGGTTTTTTTCTTTTTTAAGTAAGACATGAATAGAATGTATGTGTGGGTAGAAAGAAGTTAGTGGAGAAAAGGAAAGATGTTATTTAAAGGAAAAACAATCTTTGGGGAGGCAGGATCTTCTCTATACAGTTGTCTGGCATTTCAGAACAAAGAATATAAGTTAGGATGGATGCCATAATGACAAATTTAGAGATGCAGAGGGAGATAAGTTGGAGGAATTTTTGCTTGAAAACCTGTTTTCCTCTGTGAAGTAAGGAAGCAAAGATTTTGACTGAGAGTTCCATGGTTGGAAGTGGGGAATAGGAGAGTGGTGTAGCTGAAACACCTGCCATAGTGATGACTGGTTTTGACAGCCCTGCTGGGATCAGAAACTAAATGTACTGGTACCTTTCTACACAGTTATGTGATGTGTTTTTATCTTTGACCAGGAAAGAGTAGACAGAATGTCCCAGATTGGGTTTCAGTGGGGTAGATGTGGCAGAAGATATGGGAACTAGGAAATTGAGGGTGAGTATCATGCAAGTTTTTCACTTTATAGTCTAGGCCAGTGGTCGCCAACTGGTGGTCCGTGGACCACTGGTGGTCCATGAGGTCCGAAAGGTTGGCGACCGCTGGTCTAGATTATATAAGATAACCTAGAAAGTAACCAGGTGGCAGCAAATGGAAGGCCCAAAGAATAGACATAAGTGGAAGCAAGGGAGTGAGGTAAAAGCCAGGAGGAAGTTGTGACCAGGAAGTAAAATGTATAAATCAGTTATTTTCTAGTAGAAGCAGTTCTAGATGAGGTCGTGGAAGAACTGATGTAGTTACTGGACCACTCAACTCTGGGTATTATTACTCTTCCTGTTTTGTAGTTGAAGTGTTAAGTTGGTTTATCTTGTATTATAGTAGGATTTAAGGTAGAGGAGACAATATTGGGGGTATAGAGCTGGCTTGTCTTACTCCTTGGGGAATGTTTGGAACCTTGTAAATACAATCAGGATGGGAAAGCATCTGGCAGGTTGTACAGATGTGTGAACTTGAGAGGTTCTTGATCTAGAACTGGCAATATTCAAGAAAATTTTCCTTCTTGTTCCCAGATAAGGGGGATTTTCATCAAGGATTTACATTCTTCATTGAGAGGCCTTTGAGGAATGTAGTGCCATCATAGAAAACTAGATTTAGATTAAAAGTGGAAGAGTCATTTTGTAAAGTGACTGAAGGTATTAGAGGTTTTTAATGATATATAGGGCTTCTAAGCAATAGAGTGGAAATTGTTAGAAGCTGGATTATAGAGTCTTAAGTTAATCTTTCATTTTATACAATATATATTTTTTATTTCCTTATATCTTTTTGTTTTTTTCTTTAACTTTTTTTTAAGACTAGAAGCTCAGCACACACAAAATAGTGCGCGAGTAGCTCACTTCTGCTTGCCTTAGCTGGCCGCCCCGCCCATCGCTGCTCTTAGCTCACTGCCCCGCCCTCTGCTGCTGGTAGCTCTCCGCTGCAAGAGCTGCTGCTCCCGGGCAGGGGGGAGGGACTGAGAGGTGCTCAGTGCACCTCCTGGTGGTTGTTATGGCGTTACGGCCACGGGCCTTTTATAACATAGATAATTTTAGACTTATAGATGGAGGGGCCGCCTCTGCTCCCGGGTCCATGGCGGCGCCTCTCCCATGCCGCCGGCCTTCAGCCCTTGCAGATGCTGTGGCTTTGTCCGGATGGACATCCGGAAGATGTCCGGTCTAATTAGCATATTACCCTTTTATTAGTATAGATTATAGGTGTTAGCATTTTGCTGTATTTGTTTAAGGTGTTGAACTTTTATTTTTAATCCTCAATGATGAGAGAGAGAATCATTGATCAACTGTCTCCTGCACATCCCACACTGGGGATTGAGCCCACAACCCGGACATGTGTCCTGACGGGGAATCGAACCATGACTTCCTGTTTCATAGGTTGATGTTCATCCCCTGAGCCACAACAGGCCGGGTGGGAACTGTGCATTTAATGTGAAGTTTACTCTATTCCCTAAACTCTGCTGCCTGTTTCTGGGGGATACCAGTATGAATAAAGCATACTTTCTAAATTTCAGAAGCTTATGATCTTATTGGGAAGATAGAAACATTCCCAAATCTAATCAGAGTTTGCCAGGGTCCCTAAGCCTTCAGGACCTCGTGAAGCACAATTTGTAACTTGTAGTTTCCTGGAAGAAAATGGTTGCAATGAGAATTTATTAACTCTTGTTTTCCATTCCTGTGCCTGAATAGTTGTTTTTAAAATCTCTTGAATGTTCAAATTCTGATTGGTGTGAAGGGGGCTTATTTCAAGTCTGATGATACCTATTTTGATATTTTTACCTTGAGATCTCAGTTCTTTATTATGAAATACTAGAGTCCCGGTGCACAAAAATTTGTGCATTGGCAGGGGGCGTCCCTCAGCCCGACCTGTGCCCTCTCACAGTCTGGGACCCCTCGGGAGATAACCACCTGCTGACTTAGGCCCGCTCCTTGGGTGGCAGATGGCAGGCCTGATCCCACGGTGCCTGCCCCGCCTCCCCGGGTTGCACACGCAGGCCTGATCCCGGGGTTGAGGCAGGCGGCAGATGGCGCTGCCCCGCCCTGCTTGCAGTATGCAAATTTAACGGCTATCTTTGTTGGGGTAATTTGCATACTCTTCTGATTGGCTGATGGGCATAGCGAAGGTACGGTCAATTAGCATCTTTGTCTTTTATTAGTGTAGATAATTCTTAGCCAATTTTGCTTTTTATTATTATTTTTTATTTTTTTAATACTTTATTTATTTATTTATTTATTTTTTTATTAAATCTTTATTGTTCAGATTACATTTGTTCCTCTTTTTTTTTCCCCCCCATAACTCTTCCCCGCCAAGAATAGTCAGTCCATTCCCTTTCTATGTCCCTGATTCATTATAATCACCAGTTCATTCTGTAAATCAGATTATTTATTCACTTGATTCTTAGATTCACTTGTTGATAGATGCATGTTTGTTGTTCACAATTTGTATCTTTACCTTTTTCTTCTTCCTCTTCTTAAAGGATACCTTTCAGCATTTCGTATAATACTGGTTTAGTGGTGATGAACTCCTTTAGCTTTTCCTTATCTGTGAAGCTCTTTATCTGACCTTCAATTCTGAATGATAGCTTTGCTGGATAAAGTATTCTTGGTTGTAGGTTCTTGGTATTCAGCACTTTGAATATTTCTTGCCATTCCCTTCTGGCCTGCCAAGTTTCTGTTGAGAAATCAGCTGACAGTCGTATGGGTATTCCCTTGTAGGTAATTGAGTCTCTTTCTCTTGCTGCTTTTAAGATTCTCTCTTTGTCTTTTGCTCTTGGCATTTTAATTATGATGTGTCTTGGTGTGGTCCTCTTTGGATTCCTTTTGTTTGGGGTTCTCTGCGCTTCTTGGACCTGTAAGTCCATTTCTTTCACCAGGTGGGGGAAGTTTTCTGCCATTATTTCTTCAAATAGGTTTTCAATATCTTGCTGTCTCTCATCTTCTGGCACCCCTATTATTCTGATGTTTGTACGCTTGAAGCTGTCCCAGAGGCTCCTTACACTATCTTCGTATTTTCGGATTCTTTTTTCATTTTGCTTTTCCGGTTGGGTGTTTTTTGCTTCTTCGCATTTCAAATCTTTGGCTTGATTCTTGCGCTCCTCTGGTCTGCTATTGGGTGTAATATTCTTTATTTCAGAGCGTGTATGCTTAATTTCTAGTTTCTTTATCATAGCATCGAGGGTCTCATTAGTTTTCGTGAGTCTCTCCTCAAGTTTATTGGCAGCTTCTAGCACATTTTTGCAAGCCCTCAAAATTGCGTTTTTTAGCTCTATATCCTCCATTTCTGTCATGTTTTTTTGTCTCCGCATTTTTTATGCTTTCTTGGTGCACCCCCTTGTGGTCTTTGTGCGCAGTCTTGTTCTAGTTAAGCCTTGATTGTTGTAGTTAATACTAGAGGAATTTGACCACCAGGCCGAATGGCTGTGAGAATCAGCTCCAATTTTGCTTTTTAAACTTTATCTGCTACCACCTTTGCTGACTAATTTTGGTGCATGCAGATCAGAAACTTTCTGAAGAATCTGTGAAAGTGTTCTTATTTAATTTGATTAAAGAAACAGAAAGGAATAAAACCTTTCATTACAGCCCTAACCGGTTTGGCTCAGTGGAGAGAGCATCAGCCTGTGGACTGAAAGGTCCCAGGTTTGATTCCAGTCAAGGGCATGTACCTTAGTTGCAGGCACATCCCCAGTAGGAGGTGTGCAGGAGGCAGCTGATCGGTGTTTCTCTCTCATTGATGTTTCTAAACTCTCTATCCCTCTCCCTTCCTCTCTGTAAAAAATCAATAAAATATACATATATAAAAAAAACACCTTTCATTACAACTCGCATTTATCATTATGTTAATCAACGCCTATGTTAGATAGGATATGTTAGCTTGTAAAAACCAGAACATTGGACTATTTAAAAAACTCTGGATTTTTAGTAGTTTTATAAATTAAAACATCACTAAAATTCCTTCTGCTTTTGAAAAGTGCATAAGTGCATTTTCTCCAGTGGGATTTCTAAATTATGGTCCCCAAGCCATTTACGGAAATTTTAAACACTGGAATGACTCTGTATTATTATTTGTGATAAACCATAATATGATGAAAGGCACATTTGTCTTGGAATTATTCATCTGTATTAATTTAAACAAATACTAAAAAGTGCTGTGGTGTTTCCTTAGCTGTGTTGAGGAAGGAAGAGAGGGTCTCATCTCTCTCCCAACTTTACTGTGTTTTTTTTTGCCAGTCACCAATTCTCCCTCCATCATCCACTAGATATCCTCTAAGTAGATCATCTTAGCTTGTTTTATTGCCCATCTTTGACTCAGGCACCCTGCCCAGAGGGAGGGCCATGATGGTTGGGAACCAGTTGCTGTGCCAAAGAAGTGCATTATCCTGACTGATGTAGATAGTCAAGGCCTAGTCCTGTAGTCAAGTGGCTTCAGTCTCACCCAGATTACTGTTGTGGGGAGGAAAAAACTTTAACCTCAAGGTTCTTTTCTTGGTCTAATCAAATAAACATGAGATAGATTAACAGGAGAAACTAACCAAATTTAATTACATATATATATGTATGGTAGCCCCGCATATATGAGGGAGTCAGAGAACCCACATACATGAGAGGTTTAGAGACAGAAAGGGAAATTGAAGGATATACGTCATTCTGAGCTAGGAATGAGGTATTGCACTTCAGAAGGTAATTGTAGGGAGAGCACATGTTCAGTAATTATTAGTTTGCCCTGTTATCTCCACAGGTAAAAAGTCATTTCTAGTGATAAGTCTTATCGTGGGCTAGGCTCCTAATTTAAATTCTTCTAGATAGTGAACACTCAGAAGTTTCTTTTGAGTCTGCAAGGTCTTGACTGCCTTTAGCTCAAAATAATTCTCATAGCACAGAGGCATATCTTGGGGTGGCTTCTTCTGAACACCTACACTGTGAATCTATAATGAAAGAGGGGTGGAAGGGAATTTTAGGAAAACAGTCACATATCTACCATAGATAACCTAATTGCTTAAGCCCACAGCATAATCACTAATAAATATATCTGAACAAATTTTGCATTGTAGAGAGATGAAAACCCAAGTTAGTGGCCAGACTTTGAAAAATGCAGTCTTTTTTTTTTTTTTTTTTAAATATATTTTTTTTTTTTTAAAGAGGAGGAAGGGAGAGAGATAGAGAGTCAGAAACATCGATGAGAGAGAAACATCGATCAGCTGCCTCCTGCACACTCCCTACTGGGGATGTGCCCGCAACCAAGGTACATGCCCTTGACCGGAATCGAACTTGGGACCCTTCAGTCCGCAGGCCGACGCTCTATCCACTGAGCCAAACCGGTTACAGCAAAAATGCAGTCTTTTTAAAAAATATATATTTTTTATTGATTTCAGAGAGGAAGGAGAGAGAGACAGAGAGAGAGAGAGAGAGAAACATCAGTAATGAAGGAGAATCATTGATCAGCTGCCTCCTGCACGCCCCACACTGGGGATTGAGCCTGCAACCCGCGCCTGTGACCTGACCAGAATCGAACCATGACCTCCTGGTTCATAGGTTGACGCTCAACTACCGAGCCACGACGGCCAGGTGAAAAATGAAATCTTTTAAAAGTAAATTTAAAATGTGTTACATGTAAAACATATTTTAGTATAAAACCACAAAAAGTGAGGCTGAACAATTTCCTGTGATGAAATATATAGACGTTTATGGCATATATATGGTCTCATGCTAAATTGATGTGAGCTAGATTGATAGGTTATGAGGAGACCTTGAGAAGATAAGGAGGCTGGCAGGGAGAGCAGTGCCCTAAAGACAACCTTAGATAAAAGTATGACAAGGTGCCCACAACGCACACTCAAATACTTCTCTCTCCTGTCTTTTTTTTCTTTTGAGGACTGTGAGATCAGCAATCTTTGTTAAAATCATATTGATCTATTGATAAAGAGGCATAATTGTAGGGCAGATCTTCCTTTAGGATCTAGCATATTTACATTGATGTTTTAGCATTTAAAAGGTATTTAACCAGAAATTGAATTCTTTTGAAAATAGAAATTTAAGGTATTTACTCCATCTGTTTGGCTTTTTGTTCTTGGAGGTCTTTCGGATGTGAGTATATTCTTTCTCCTTACTAAGTAATACTTGCTGTTATAAATGTCAAATACTTGGGTTAACAAGGTTATTCTCTCTCAAGGCTTTCCATTTTATACTATTGTGACTGGTGACCTCTATTGTATTTTCTTTTAATTTTAACCAAGGCTGAATCCAAATACTTTGGAGCTTACTTTTATTTTCAGTGTTTAACAAGACATATATAACCTCCACTTTTGTAGAGCTCTCACTTTAGCTGGGAAAGGAGACTGTAAATGAATGAGTACATAAATAATTACTATTGTGATACATGCTCTGAGGAACATAGTCTTTAAGATTATATCAGAGAACCCTAATCTGCTTTTGGGAGATAAGAAAAGCTTTCCTGAGAACTTAATTTTAAGCTAATATCTGAACAATATGCAGAACTTAGCTAGGCAGTGTAGTTTGGGAAACAAAGAATTGAACATACACAGCCCAGAGCCTTTATGTAAGAAATGAATTAAATGAATGGATATACAGGTCTGAAGCTCAGAAAAACAGTTTAGTCTGGCAATATAAACTTGATCTATTTTTAAATCACTTTCTTGCCCCATTATCCCTCTATTTTTCTTAAAAAGCATACATTTTCTGCCCTAACTGGTTTCGCTCAGTGGATAGAGCGTCGGCATGCAGATCAAAGGGTCCCGGGTTCAATTCCGGTCAAGGGCACGTACCTTGGCCTGGGGCTCATGCAGGAGGCAACCAATTGATGTGTTTCTCTCACATCAATGTTTCTGTCTTTCCCTCTCTCTTCCACTCTCCTTAAAAAAAGTCAATGGAAAAATATCCTCAGGTGAGGATTAACAACAACAACAACAACAAAAGCATACATTTTCTGATTTGAGTTCTTTAAATATGTCTTTTTGTGTTTACCATGACAGATTGTATCATTTTCAACAGAAATTGCATAGGCATATATATTAACCTGTGAGAGCTATTGTAATGATATTAAGTAATATTTTATATTAGAGAAAGTTTTTTATCATAAAATATGGAGTCTACCATAACATTGTTGCATCTGAAACATGCCAAATCAGAAATTAGTGATTTCATTTTATTGCATTTTGGTTTTATTAAAAATTAAAAACTTCAAATTATGTTTAGGGTGAAAAATTCAAATAGAAAATGATGGACTATCTTCCCCCACCAGCCCCTCTTTGCTGTTTGTTGTGTATCCTTCCAGAAATTTTGATTACCCACCTATATAATAAAAGCCTAATATGCTAAGTGTCCAGTCGGCTGGTTGGCCGTTCAACCAATCAAAGCATTATATGCTAATGATATGCTAAGGCCTCTCAACCGCTCACTATGATGTGCACTGACCACCAGGGGGCAGATGCTCTGACCGGTAGATTAGCTTGCTGCTGGAGTCTGGCCAATGGGGACTGAGCAAGATGGGCCAGACACACCCTGGAGCCCTCCTGCGGTTCCTCCCCTTTGGCCAACCTCCCACGTCCCTCCCTGGCCCTGATTGTGCACTGGTGGGGTCCCTTGGCCTGGCCTGTGCCCTCTTGCAATCTGGGACCCCTTGTTGGGGGATGGAGAGGCAGTTTTGGCCCTATTCCACAGGCCAGGCCGAGGGACCCCACTGGTGCATGAATTCATGCACTGGGTCTCTAGTATTTATTATATAAACAATATCTGATTATTTAAAAAATTCAATTATACTGTATATATTCTTACACCTTTCTTTCAGTTGACATCTTGAGCAGGTAAGAATGGCTAAAAAATGAAATAAAAACCCTTATTTGTTTAAAAGAAAACTTAGTTGTGTCTTGATAAAATATCTTGTAACACTTGGTTTTGAACATTTTTTTTTATATTTATCC
>NW_005353753.1:1266958-1284789 GCF_000412655.1 Myotis brandtii
GCGCCTCCCCTCCTCCCTCGGCCCCGCCTCGCGCACACCTGAAGGGCGGGGTAAACATTTTTTTTTTTTTGCAAATTTGTTCAGGTGATGGGGGCATCTAGAACTCATGGTGCTGTCTGTGGAATACCATGAAATATGCTATTCTCTCATACTAACAAGAAAGGTTTTTACTAGCAGAAATATGCCTGTTTTATTTTATGAAAGTGGTTTACTCTTTTTTGACACCTTCACTGTTACTTGTTTTAGTTGATTTTGCTTAGTGTATATCTGTACTGTTATTTGCTTTTACTTGCTCATCTAACATTTTTTTTCTCTTAGAAGTATGATTATAGATGACTAAATTAGGATTCTCCTGGGTACCCTGTAATGGGAAACATGGGAGATGTTTTGTGACACTGAGGAGAGTGCTGCTAGTCTGGAGAGTGGTCATTTAGTGCCTACTTAGTATTGTGGTTGTATCTTTAGAAGCTTTCCTTTCCTTTGTAATGTGCAGTGATTGATACATGGTAGACAGTGTTTACTGTGGGACTGAATTAATCTGAATCTGTAGTCAGACTGTTTTCTCTTCATAAATTCTTAACAGTTTGAACCTCATCTTTATTGTAAAGAAACTATAATTCTAAAGCTGTTAGAGACTGATTAGGTCTCTTAAAATGTTTGTTCATCTTTTTAAATACTATTTTACTTTCTTTATAGCTAAAAAGTGACCCTATGCCTGAAATGATCTTTAAAAATTAACATAAATTTAATAAGAATCACTTTAATATGTCTTCTTTTCTTTGTTTTCTTAGCTTTACAATGAAGAGGATAATTCAGAATCATCTGCTATAGAGCAGCCATCAACTTCAAACCCAGCACCACAGATTGTGCAGACTGCTCCTTCAGCATTAGTATTTGAAACTGACTCTTCTCCTCCACCTTATAGCAGTATTACTGTGGAAGTACCTACAACTTCAGGTATTGTTGTGTTTTTTGTTTGTTTGTTTTAAATATATTTTTATTGATTTCAGAGAGGAAGGGAGAGGGAAAGAGAGATAGAAACATCAATGATCAGAGACTCATTGATCAGTTGCCTCCTACACACCTCCTACTGGGGATCAAGCCCGCAACCCGGCCCTGACCTGGAATCGAACCGTGACCTCCTGGTTCATAGGTCAACACTCAACCACTGAGCCACACCAGATGAGCAGTATTATTATTTTTATTATGAAACAACTAATGTTTTTAGTAGCTCATGTTTTTTATTCATTTGTTTTTTACCAGTATGGTTACTTTTTTGGTTTTATGATTTAAAAAAAAACTGTTTTCCCAAGGATAGTTTGTAAAATATTTTCTTCATACATTACTTACCTCATATTTTTCTTTTTAAAATTTAATTGAAAAATGTAGCTATTTAAACTTTTTTATGCTTAACTAGGATCTATTCCCAATGGACTAGTATGTGACTTTTAGAAGAAATGAACAAACATATATACACACATGCATATATATCCACGTGTGTGTATATATTTACATAGTCATAAAACAAGGTGTTATTAATGATGAGTGTGAGTGAGAATGTGGAATGTGTTAACAGAGGTTAGGGTGTACATAATGTTATTCCATACACATGGTAATAATTCTTAGACATAAGGCAGTGACTCCTGCTTGCTACTGTTCATCTATCCTTTCAGGTCATTCTAAAGAACTACCCTCATCTATTTCTCTGGCCACAGTTTGCTTTTTCCCAGCCACACTAATTTAATTATTATAGTGTTTTAATTATGACTTTGTATACTGTTATAAATAACCGAAGTATTTTATATATTCTTTATGAAACATTTAAAAAATCAGTTGTTGAAAAACATTTTAATGTAAAAAATCTTTCATTGAGTATTTCATCTTTCTTATCTCTCATGTTCTATAATTAGTGTCATCTAGCTTTCTCTGATTATCATTTTTGCTTGTCCAAATTTTATTTAGACCGTATAGGATGTGTAAAAAGACTGGTATTTTTTACATCAAATTTATTTACTTTTTTTATGTAGTTAGTGAAAATCATCTCTATAAAGATGTTCTCACTGGTTAAATTAATAAAGGCTTACTTCTTCTATCTATAATAATAAAAGCGTAATATGCTAATTAGACCAGACAGCTGAATGACCTTCCGGACGATCTTCCGGATGACCACGCTATGACACTCATTGGTGCCAGGCCAGCCATGGCGGATGTGATGCGATTGGTCGGTGGCCCAGCCATCATCCCATGATTGCCCTGCAGAGTGTGGCCCAGGCCACTGGCTGGCCGGATGATCAATCAATTGGGGGCTCCACGATCGTTCCAAAGAGGGAGGCCCAGGCCACCAACCGGCGGGCTGTGGTGGGTGGTTGGGGTCTCCCTCTGTGGGGCGAGGTCGATCACATGATTGCCCTGCAGAGGGAGGCCCAGGCCACCGGCTGGCAGGGCGATTGATCAATCTGGGGGCTCCATGGTCGCCCCAAAGACGGTGGCAGGTGGCGGGTGGGTGGGGCCTCCCTTTGCGCCAGCAATCCATTGTGGAGCCCCGGCCGGGTGGGCGGAGCCTACCTCTTTGGGGCAATTGATTGCGGGCCTCCTGGACTGTGAGAGGGCACAGGCCAGGCTGAGGGACCCCCCCCCCCCACCAGTGCATGAATTTCGTGCACTGGGCCTCTAGTTTGTATATAATGTTATTTGATCAACATGCTTGTTCAGCACTCAGTTTGATACACAGATTTATTTGTCTTTGGCTATAAGATTTAATGACTGCTTTCTAAAATCTATTATGGGCTAACTTTTCTTCATTATTTTACAAGTTTCCAGAGTATATAGTACAGTGAATTTGCTACCCTAGATTTTTTTAAAAAAATATATTTGATGGTAATCTTGAAGGAAGAAAATCCTGAAGATGTCTATTTCTGAATGATGGAAGATACTAAAAGTGGAAATTGCAATCCTTTTGTTGTGACTACCATTGCTATGCTGTGTACCAAACTACCTCAAACTTATTAGAGTTATGTAGCAAATCATTTATTATTATTAATTCTCATAGTTTTGACTGTGAGATTATTTGGGCAAATAAATTAATTCTTTGAGCATAGCACTGTTGCTTACTTCTCTTATCTTGCACTCCTTTTCAAAATCTTTTTCTTAAGGTTCTTGTTTTGTGTATGAGCCTTTAGATAATATTTATTAGTCCTTTTTCTTTATAATAAATATAGGACTAAAATACATATGATTATAGTAGTAATTTCTGTGTTTTATAGCTTATAACATAGAACTACAATAGCAATAATAATCCTTAGTGGCCTGCCTGTTGTAAATTATTAAATTATGTATTTGGCTATAAAGATTATATAAAATAGTTCCTTTTAATGGTTATCCTTTTTAAATTCCTTTTCTTCAGATGCAGAAGTATACAATGAGTTTTATCCTGTGCCACCTCCATACAGTGTTGCTACCTCTCTTCCTACGTATGATGAAGCTGAGAAGGCAAAAGCTGCTGCAATGGCTGCTGCAGCAGCAGAAACATCCCAAAGAGTAAGAAAGTTTTATTTCCTTTTGAGAATATTATTTTTATTAATTGATATGTCTATTTAGTAATATCAAAAATAGTGGTCTGTACTTGAGTGTTTGTGCCTGTGTATATTTTTAATATTTTACTACTACTTATATGTGTCATTTTTAGTGAAATAGGTACTCTCCTAGTTAAATTTACCTTTTTCATTCCTTGACCTCCTCATTTCTATTTCTGTTTCTTTTGATCTTCCCCTTTATCCCATCTTACGTTGTGGTCATCCTAGACCTTATCTTTACCCATACAATTATCACTTCTGAATTCTTGATTTTAGGCATCTCATGCACTGGCCTTAACCTCCCATCCTTCTGACTCACCCTAGTTGTTGTTCTCTTTCACTTAGACCTCAAGTCCATCAACCTCTTCACTGTTGATGTCCTTATTTCCCTCCTTATATAGTTTACAGTCCATGGTCCATCACTGTATTCAAATTATCTTTTTTTCCTACTCATATTTTGTATTTTAGCATAATCAGTCTAAATTCTTCAATATCTACTCCAACCCTTCAAACTAACATTTCCAATGTAGTCCCAAAAAACGAAAACTCTAGTGACTATGAATGAACTCAAGGTAGGTTAAAAAACACAGAGAAATAACTAACAAGGCCTTTAAATTATGTTTGTCAATTCACTTTTTTCCCAAATTCACTTTTATTTTGTCCTTTTAACACATCCCACCCTAGAATTTTGAATGATTCTACTTGCCTATTCTCTCTCATCTTCCTATCTTAGTAATAGAGATAATCAATGATATACATAAATGTTATTTCTTGTTTTGCTAAAAGGAGTGGCTGTCTCAGTAAAGATATACATGTATGATCTTCTACAGCCAGGTAAAGGCAGAAATTATTTACATTTTAGTTTGGCTGCAAGTAGGACTAGGGTTTGTTGCCCTTTTTTTGCTTCAGACTTTGGGATGTTATTTCAGATCCCTAAATTCATCCCATTTTGTTCAGGAAAAAGACAGAAAAAAGTAACTTCACCCAGTGAAGCTAGAACTAGGTACAGGACTAAGAGAGAGAAAGAGGCGTTTCTATGTATAGCATTTTCCTCTTGCCGCTGTTAGGCCAGAGCCCAGCAAGTAGATTCTCTGGTCATGAGCATTTTATTGGATGGATTTCTTTCATTAGCTAGAACCCTTTCCATACCTGCTCCCACTCCCATCCTCCCAATACACACAGAGTTAAATGTCAATATAAGTAGCTTTGGGCACATAAGTAAAGATAGTAAACCCCAAATTTAATATTTATTCTTTTTCTCTCTTAGGGAGAAAGTAAGTCTCTATTAAGGTGGTGCATAAATATAGCTCAGTCAATAAAGATTTTTTATACTGGGAGGGGAGAATCATAAAGAAAGAGGATAGATCTATGAAGTGTGGAGTTTCTATCAAAATCTACTATAGGTTGCTTAGTACATATATGTTTGTACATGTATTTGTATACATGCACACACTCTCAGTGAAGTAGAGGGACAGTAACTCCTTTTCTCAGGTAAGTGTCTCCCTAAAGATCTTGGAAATACAAATGTGCTTAAAGGGTGTCATGAACTTTGTGTCTTTACTGCCCTAATTTCCATGCAGTAGGATTTCTCTAAACAGAAAGTAGGAAGCATTAAGTCTTGTTCTCTGTGCTTTGAGAAAAGCATAAGGTGATTTTACCTTTTGAAGAAAAAACTCCACAGAGTTTTACTATTCTAATCTTCCACTATCATCATTTCCAGCACCTGTTTTAGAAAGTATTTGATCCCAGCCTGAATTGGGAACATGTTTATAAAGAGAAGTTTTCTGTTTTCAACTGCTTTTAATATAACTCTACCTGTGAGGGTTGTGGAAAATTTCATGGAAAGCAAAATAAAATTGTTCAGGAGACTTACTTAGATGTTTATAAATAATCTTTTAAATTCATCAGTTTCTTCTTTTTTTTTAATCCTCAACTGAGGATATTTTAGAGAGAATGGAAGGGAGAGGGAGAGACAGAGAGAAACAGTGATGTGAGAGAGACACATCAGTTGGTTGCCTCCCACATGCCCCCCACCAGGGTCGGGAGCCTGCAACCAAGGTATGTGCCCTTGACCAGAATCAAACCCGAGACCCTTCAGTCCGCAGGCCGATGCTCTATCCACTGAGCAAAACCTGCTTGGGCTTAAATTCATCAGTTTCTAACCCAGTGCTCTATCACTTTTTTCCTACAAAATATGATTATATTTCTTTTTATTATTATTTTTTTATGGATGGATTGATTTTAGAGAAAGAGGAAGGGTGATTTTAGAGAATGAGGAAGGGGGAAAGAGAGAAAAACAAACATCGATTTGTTGTTCCACTTATTTATGCATTCATTGTGTGTGCCCTGACTGAGAGGAGATCGAACCCACAACCTTGACGTATTGGGACGACACTCTAACTAACTGAGCAACCTGGTCAGAGCTCTAGTATGTGTTCCTATACTTGATTCAGATTTTTTTTTTAAAGGTCTAATTAGTTTTGAGTATAGGCATACCTTGGAGATAATGTGAGTTCAGTTCCAGACCACATGATAAAGCAAATATTGCAATAAAGCAAGTTGTAATCTTTTTGTTGGTGAAGCATTTTGCCTTCTGTTCAACATTTGTGAAATGCAGTAAAGCAAAGTACAATAAAATGAGGTATGTCTGTATATTCACTTGTCAATGAACCTCAGCTGGGTGACCTGAAGCCTGTTTCTTGAATCTATTCTTCTTGGGAGAATGGCGAGGAGACTTGGAAACACTATTTTCTATTTCTTATGTATAGGGTTGCATGTATCGTAAGAAAAATTAAAAGATTTATGAAAAAAACTTATTTTTAATATTTCTGTGAAAAATATTTGAATTCCAAATAATCCACTTTATAAAACTTTTAGAACATGGCTTGTTCTTGTTTATCAGTTAGTCTCATTTTATAACCCTGTCATGGGTAGGGTTCAGATTTTTTTGTAACGTATTCTATTTTTTATTTTAAAAAATATATTTTTATTGATTTCAGAGAAGAAGGGAGAGGGAGAGAGAGATAGAAACATCAATGATGAGAGGGAATGCCCTGACTGGGAATTGAACCATGACCTCCTAGTTCATAGGTTGATGCTCAATCACTGAGCCATGCTGGCCACGCACGTGTTTTAAATTGTGTGTCAGTAACTTGTCTTTTGACATAAAAACTAGCATTTAATAAATTGTGAGCAAATCCAGGACAAGGACCTTATATTTATGATTCCAGCACCTATCTATCATCTGGGACATATTTGGTACTTAATAAATGACAGTTAGTTAATGAATGCTTTCTTTACATTTGCCAATGTGGGAAATTAAGAAGAAAACACCAGAGTTGTTCTTCATTTTAAAATATTTTAGTGTCTTTTGCCAATTTTAGGATTTATAAATCAGCGTTAAACATAGTTATAGTTGAAATTATTGCACAGATACCATCTTTTATTTTTTAAACATTCTATTTAAATGTTTCTATTATTTTAATGGTTGAATAAAATTCCATGGAATCAATCCTATATAATAAAAGCCTAATATGCTAAGTGTCTGGTCATCCGATAGGCCGTGCAACCAATTAAAGCGTAGTATGCTAATGTATGCTAAGGCCTCTCAACCGCTTGCTGTGACATGCACTGACCACCAGGGGTCAGACACTTCAACCGGTAGGTTAGCTTGCTGCTGGGGTCCGGCCTATCAGGACATGCCCTGGAGCCCTCCCGCAGTCCTTCCTTGGCTGGCCAACCTCCCGTGTCCCTCTCTGACCCCAATTGTGCACCAGTGGGGTCCCTCAACCTGGCCTGCGCCCTCTGACAATCCGGAACCCTGCCTCCATAGCTGTGCTAAGGATGTCCGACTGCCAGCTTAGGGGGCGTGGGCCTAAGCCGGCAGTTGGACATCCCCTGAGGGCTTCCAGACTGCGAGAGGGGGCAGGCTGGGCTGCGGGACTCCCCCCCCCCCCAGTGCACAAATTTTGTGCACCGGGCCTCTAGTATACTATAATTTAGTGGCCATTTCTCTCTAAGAATCTTAATAGCCATTTCAATCTAAGTGAAAATTAGATTGTTTAAAAATGTGTGTCTTGTATGTGTGAGTGTGTGCATGTGCGTGCATGTGTATGCATGTGTTTTCTGGTGTTAACCTTGTAAGGAACATCTTTGTGCATGTATATGTCTTCTATCTTTTTAAAAATTATGTTCTGCCCAGCCTGTGTAGCTCAGCTTCGACCTATAAACCAGAAGGTCATGGTTTGATTCCCAGTCAGGGCACATTCCTGGGTTGCAGGCTTGATCCCCAGTAGGGGGTGTGCAGGAGGCAGCCAATGAATGATTCTCTCTCATCGATGTTCTATCTCTTTCTCCCTCTTTCTTTTTAAATAAATAAATAAATTAATTAATTAATTAATTAAAAAATGATGTAAAAATCTCTGGACTGGTGTTTCAAAAGAGTTTGAAATATTTATATTCTTCCCATGATATTGACAGGTTTTCCCCCCAGGGCTTGCTCATACTGTACTTGAATATTTATTTCTTAAGTTAACTTGGAATTATATAAAATTTCATTAGTATGTATTTAATTGTTGCCATTCATTACATTTACCATAAAGGATAGCCTAGGATATAAATGCAGAGTTTAAGGAATTTTTTTGCCCAAATAATAAGAAATATGGTTTTAAAAGTCTTTTTGTTTCATGAAAGCAACCTATGTAGTGAGACTATCATGATTGAATGGAAAGAAGATCAGTGTCCTGGATTCAACTCCTGTCTTGATGTAACTAATTATGTTATCCCGGGCAGGTCACTTAGCTTCTCTGATCCTCTCTGTGTACTAACACAAAATTGATACATCAACACCCAGCTGAGGTTATCTATCTGTAACATGGAGATAATGCATGTGTATATCAGGTCATGCCACTCATTTGATCAAAACTCAGTAAGACCACTCAATTCACTCAGTAAAATATAAAGTCCTTCAGTGGACTTACTGACCTAATGTCTTCCTATTTCTCTCTTAGTGGCAAGGAACTACTTCCTTGCTATTTTCTAGCATGCCAGGTATGATCCTATAAGGTCCTTGTGAGGCACTGCTTATCTCTTTGTCTGAAACACTTTTCTGTGAGATATTTACATAGTTAGTTAACTCTTATCTTTCCTTTAAGTCTTTGCTCAAGTGCCATCTCAACGAGGCTTTTTGACCACCATATTTAATACTGTAACCTGTAACCTCAAGCATTTCCTAAACCATCCTTTCTCCTTTTGTGTAGAGCATTTACACCTTTTAATAATATATAAATAACTTACTTATTATGTCTTTGTTTATTGTCTAACTCCCCTTACTGGAGTATAGCCTCCAGAAAGGCAAGCATCTTTGTTTTATGTACACTCATGTATCCCCAATACCAGGAAGCTAAGTCTTGTGTAGAAGGGGTATTTCGTCAATATTTGTTGAATATTAGACAATCAGTGATAACAGTCTTCTACATACTTTCAGAGAAGTTCTCTACATTTACAAGCAAATACATTAATATCTTAGTATATTTTTCTACACAAAAGGCATTGTACTATACACATTTTTATTTAAAATATTTTAGAGATCGTTAAGAGAATACTAAGAACTTTTGTTCTTTTTTATTTATTTAAAAATTTTACATTACTTTTTAAATTTCATCAGATATTCAGTAACTTATTTAATTGATCTGTCAAGAATTGTGAATCATCTGAGACTTTACCATACTTGGCAAACTACCTGATTAGCTTGTCAATTTTGGGAATGTTGGCAGAAGACACGAGACTGCTCAGGTCAGAGACAAAAACTTGATTACCATCAATGGTTTTAGCCATAGTATTAGCATTTTCTTACACCAGTTTCTTGAGCTCTCGTTCCCACAGGGCAACTCAAAGATGGCCACATGATACCTCCACACACAGTGTGGAACCCTGAATGTAGGGAACCCAGTATTTTCTAATGGTAACTAAGCATGCCCACACCTTTGCTCTGGAGAGAGAGACTATCTTTCTCTTTCGGAGCAGCCCACTATATATAAAGATCCTTGAAAAGATAGTACAGAAGAAAGGCAAGCAGTGCCTCTACCTGGAAGACATGCAGAAACATGAGAAACTCATGGAGAATTATCTCTGACAATAGTCCATTATTGATGGGCATTTATATTGTGTCTAATCTTGTGCTTTTATTAACGTTGCTGAAGTGAATTATCTTTAATACATTTCTTATAAGCGAGAGTATATGTGTGTATATGTACAATGTATTTGAAGAGCTGGAATTGCTGGGTCAAAGGATATGTACAATTTTATTTTTGATAAATATTGCCACCATTGATGTTTAAGGGTCCTGTTTTCCACTTGACAGTAATGCAACAATGTCACATCTATCTTTCTTAATATAATTTTCATTAATTCAGTGTTATTTAACTTTTATGTTTTTTGTGTTTACCTTTGAAATTACTCTTTTCAAGGGTGCCCACGAAAAATGAACACTTGCTAGAGTTTGTACTCATCTGTTTTGTCTATACAATAAATTGAGAATATTAGATTTTATTTAAATTCTTATCTTTATATCCAAGGTAATAAAGTTGTAATTATTTTAGTGTGTTCTAATGTCTCATGTTTTACAGATTCAGGAGGAAGAGTGCTCACCAAGAGATGACTTTAGTGATGCAGACCAGCTCAGAGTGGGTAATGATGGGATTTTTATGCTGGCGTTTTTCAGTAAGTGATCTTTCCTTTCCAAACTTTTTTTTTGCATATATTGGCTATGTATTTTTAAGAAGAAAGGCAAATATTGTTAGCATGTGTCTACCTTTTTTAAAATGTAAATTGTTCCTGATACTAGCTAAGTGTGATCAAATGTTACAGTATAAACCCTAGAATTTATTAAATACTTATCAGATAACTGTATTGTAGTCATCATGCTAGATGCTGACAATATAGAGATATATAAGCATCTTTAAGTTAAATATAGTTTTATATGACAAATGCTGCATGTCCATTCAATATTGTAGGAGCATGTAGAATGAAACTATAAATTCTGCTTTTGAGGCAGAGGACTTCCATTTGAGTGTCTTTAAACCAGAAGAGAAGTTAGAAAAAGAAATATTCTGGGCAGCTAGAACCATGTGGTTTGAGACACAAAAGTATGAAAGTGTAAGTCTTATCTTCAAGGAATGGTGAGTAGCTAGAAGCCCAGAAACCTAAGTTACATTTTGTAACATCTTGCAAAATTAATATTTAACTTATAAAGAAAATTTAAGATACTTGTGGGAAAACTGTGTTATAGTCTTTATTATTTCAGTTTCTAATTGGCACAGTGTAAACAGTAAATAAGATTATGAAATTCAATAAACTATTTAAATTGCTAAAATAAGTTTTGGAAACCTGATATTCATGTAGTCTATATATGGTTAATTTCTGTCCTCAGCTTAGTTAGATGATCAAGTTTTTATACCTTTTTTGATAGAATGCTAATATAATTCATGATTTATTTTGATAATAAACCCACAAATAGTTTACTTACTTAAAGTACCACATTTAACTTTAAAAATAGAAAATACATAGTTTATGAATTGAATTACTTTTGAATCTGAAAAATTACTGACCTCCTCCTCTATTTTTTTTAAAGATTTTTTTTAAAAAATTGACTTTTAGAGAGAGAGGTAGAGAGAGAGAGAGACAAACATTGATGTGACAGTGAAACACTGATTGGCTGCCTCCTGCACCCACGATACCAGGGATCAAGCCCGCAACCCAGGCATGTGCCCTGAGTGGGAATTGAGCCGGCAAACTTTTGGTGCACAGGACGACGCCCAACCAACTGAGCCACATCAGCCAGGGTTCTTGCTTCCTTTCTTCCCATCTTCTGAAGAATAGAAGTAGATAATCACTCAGAAATGGGTGGGTGAATGGGTGGGCAGTTATATTTTTCTCTTCAAATTTATTAAATTATATTCACATAGGCCAGCTAATATAATACAATATTTAAATCTCATGGTTTTAGTTAACAATTTCTATTTAAATACGATGTTAGATACAATGCAAGGAAATGACCACTTTAGCTACAAATAACTACTGTTTTTTAATGTTAGTTTAGTGAACCTTGTTTGTTTTCTTAGTTTTAGTTCAGCTAATAGTCCTTTAAATTGATAGTACACTTCCCACATATTTTGATTATGAGTCATGTAAACTTTGATTCCTTAATTAGAAAAGAAAGAATTTAAATTTATCATACTGTGTGTAGTATAAAAACCTGTTTTTTAGGAATAAAAATGTTATTTGACACTATCTAATTATTTGACTCAGAGCTTAATTATTACTTCTCCATTTCTGTAGTTCACTAAATCATAATCTTCTTTTTATTTTTTTAGATTTGAAAACATTTTACTAATGTAACAGTGATGTAAATGCATGATAACCTAGACACTTGATTGACTTTATTTTTGACCACTGGTGATATATTAATTAATGTAAATGCAAGTATTTATATTAATGTATATAATGGAAATTATCTGACTTGTTTTAAATTTTTACTGAATTATGTTTCTACAGTTTATATTTTTATACTATTTCATAGTCTACAAATATTGCACTAATATTATAAAGTTAAATTATAAATTATTATTTATCTTTATTTCCTTCTATATTTTTTTTTCTGGTGGCTGTAGGCCAGAGCTTGAGCTTATTTGCCTTAATGAGCATAGATTTATTTGTGTTCACTACCACCTAGTGGCTGTTCTACAAATTGCAACTTGCTATATTTTCCATGCTTAATCTAGCAGTTGTTGTCTAAATTGTTCTGTTGTCTATTTCTAAGGTTCAGAAATAGATTTTATTTCGTGTGGCTTAAGCATTTTAGGTTCTATAAGTTGTACAAGTAAAACTACAGTAAATATCAATTATAACATTTCATTTAAAACTTTTTGTTGGTTTAATTCTTGCTATCTGTTTTCAATGTCTACATTTCTTTCTCTTACCACATGAAACCCTATAAAAAGTTTTACCCTTAAATATGATAAGATAATTGCATGTTCATGTTCTGAAAATGTAAAGAAAGAAATATATGTATCCCTGATAATGTTCTAGCTTCTATAATCCCTTGAACTGTCACTGCAAAATGCCTTTTACACGCCTAACTGCCTCTGATCTTATATTTAACAGGTTTTCTCTTTGAGAGAAAGGAAGTGATAATTGACAGTCTGTGGAAATGAACCTGAACTCTATTACTTAAGAATGTATTGGGCTCTATCTAGAAATTGTTTCTTCTAAGGTTGAGCCTTTTGTGTCATGTGTGAATCTTCACTTCAGTGTGCTATATTAATAATTATTTCCATTTTAGATGTGAGGATCACATAACTAAAGAAATATTAAGTTAATTGTACCTTTAAAAAGAATTAGAAGAGTGTTTCGCAATGTAAATTCTGACTTGTAAGAAATTACCAAACTGTCTTCCAAAGAGGCTGTACTATTTTGCATTCCCACCAGCAGGGAATGAGAATTCCTGTTGCTCTGATACTCATTGACATTTAGTGTTAATGTTAAAAAAAAAAAAAAAGACATTCCAGTAGATGTGTGGTGGTATGTCATTGTGGTTTTTATTTGCATTTCCTTAACAATTAATGATGTTGAACATCATTACTTAGTAAATTCCTTTGAGCCTCTCCATGGACAAGTCATAAAAGTTACAGTTATTAAAGGGGTTGTCTGAGCACCACACATATGAAAAACAGTATATTAATGATTTGTTTTGTGCATGCAAAACTGTGGGTTTTTTAATAGGTTTTAGATGACATTTCACGTTGTAAGTGAATCCAGAGAGAGAACATTTAAGCATTGCAATCATATCTTTAAAAACTCACAATATTTGTGAAGTATTAAATTGTATTGAATTTGTTATATTTACAAGAAAAAGTTTTTAATTTAATTTTCTATAATTTAGTGGAAATATCTTAAAACAATGTCTATTTAAAAAATAATTTTTATTACTTTTTAGAGAGAGCATGGGAGAGGGAGAGAGAAATATCGATGTGAGAGCGAGACATTGATCGGCTGCCTCCTGCACCCCGCCTACCAGGGATGGAGTCTGCAACCCAGGCATGTGTCCTGACTGGGAATCGAACCAAAAACCTTTTGGTGCATGGACGACACCCAACTAACTAACTGAGCCACACTGTTCAGGGCTAAAACAATATCTTAATACATTGCTAGATCATGTCTTTCTAAATGGCTGATAGTTTAAACAAAGAGCCTAGATAAGACAGAAATTTATCCCTGTGTAGTTCAAAATTAAGTATAGTGAAATTGATTATTCTTTGAGAACCTATTGTCTTAGAAACCTGGTGTATTTATATGTGATGAAATTTTTCCGTGATCAAAATATTAATAAGTTCTCAATGTTTGCATATTTATCAAATATGCATATTTATCATCTATGATTTTCACTTGTTTATTTTCAAAACAAGTATCAAGTTTTTTTAATTTTAAAATTTTTATTTTGAAATACTTTAAAACCTAGGAAAAAGGTTGTAAAAATAGTGCAGTTCCAAACTTTTATCCAGCTTTTCCAAGTCTTAACATTTTACATGACTTCAGTTCAATAATCAGTATTTGGTAATTAATATTAATGAAATACTAACTGGTTTACAGATCTTACTCCAATTTTGCCAACTTTCTCATTAATGACCTTTGCCTGATCAAGAATCTAATCCAGGATTACACATTTTTTTTAGTTGCCATGTTCCTAAGTCTGCTTTAATTTGGAGGAGTTTCTTAATCTTTTCTCTTGTTTCTTATGACTGATTCTTTTGAAGAATACCAGTTAGGTGTTGTGTGTGCGTGCGCGCGCACGTGTGTGTGTGTGTTGTGTGTGTGTGTGTCTGTCCTTTGTCTCTTTCTCTCTTTGCAAAAATACCACAGAAATGATGCGCCCTTCTCAGTGCATCATAACAGAAAGGAATGATCTAGATATGTCTTACTACTGGTGATACTCTCATCAGGTTAAGGTGATGTCTGCCAGCTGTCTTCACTATAAAGTTACTGTTTTCCCCTTTTTAATTAATAAATATCTTATGGCTACTGAAAATTAAAAGTATAGTCTTCCTAAACTTTTAATGGATAAACTGTAGCATACAAAATTACTTTCTAGGTTATCCTGATAACCTTTTTGGGTAGGTGGGAGGTATAGATGGTAAAAAGAAATAGAATATAGGTAAAAGACTTGGATGTTTCAATCCTGGCTATACCACTTACTTGCTTTATGACTTTATGTGCAGCTTAATTGTTCTGAGTCTCAATTTGTCTTTCTGTACAGTGGAATTAACTTGACCTTGCCCTTCTTAAAAAGCTAATGTGAAGAACAAAGGAGTGAAAATATATGAAATGTCATAAATTATAGCATTCTATTAAGTGAAGGTGGTGATAATGTTCTCCTTCCTCATCCTTACCTGAGAACTCACCTTTTAGCTATAATAAGTAATATGATTTAAAATGATTTTCAAATGTCATTAACTTGTCCAAACCTGCCTAATTTGCTTTCTTACAAAGAAGGGCACGCTGAAGGTGAATGTGGAGAAGTGTAATCGGAGCAACAGTAAGCATTCTTTACCAACTTTCCTGAGTTTATTGCCTTGCTTCCCTGCTGCTTGCTTCCCCAAATCTTACCTAAGGAATATAGGCTACCTAAGGTTGTTGCTTCTTTGGGTTTTACCGTGGGCCTTGTTATAAGGGGAATAGGTGCCGTATGCCCTTTAAGCTTCCTTATTTTACCCTAGGTTTCCAGGGGAACATGCACGAATGACGTAGAGTTGAAGGAAAAGTATTGTCTTCTTTCCTAGGCATGTATAATATGTTTTCCTGCCTCTAGTATATGTTGTTTCTTTTGCAGATTTTACAGGTCTATGGTTTAGTGTACAGTTATTAAATTCTCTTTTTTGCCAACTCTGACATGCCATAGAGGATCCAGAATTGAATCCAGAAATGATTCTGTCCTTAAAGACCTATCCTGCTTTACTTCCTATCTTACAGGCCCAGGGGCATAAAAGTGAATCAGTCTATGCTCAAGTGGTCACTGTTTTCCTAGTGCTTAAACCAGTTAAAGATGATTAAGTTATGTATTTGTCTGTTGGGTCTGCCATAACGAAATATTGCACACTGGGTGTCTTACAAATGGAAATTAATTTTCTCCGAGTTTTGAAGGCTAGAAGTTCAAGATCAGGGTGCCAGAAATTTTGGTTTCCGGTGCAGAATCTCATTTTGGCTTGCAGATGGCTGTCTTCTTGATGTGTCCTCACATGGCCTGTCCTCTACGTGTATGTGGTGAAAGAGCTCTCTACACCAACCCTATCAGATTAGGGCTCTACCCCTATAACCTTGTTTAATCTTAATCACTGCCCTGAAGCCCCTGTCTCTAAATACAGTCACATTGGGGGTTAGGGCTTCAATCTACAAATTCTTTGAAGTGGCACAGTTCAGTCCATAACAAGGTATTGTATCTGAGCATAGTTTGTAGGAATCGATACCACTGGCAGATAGCAAAAAGAAAACATGATGGTTTCGTAAATACTATTTTGTTCTTTTGGATTTTATTCCTAGTGAGGGTGCAATATGTATAATAGATATTGGTAAGTCTGATTTGAAGAAGCTAATTGGACAGTATTTGAATATACTGTATATGCAAATGTAAAAATATACTTTTGAAATATTTTGCTGTTTTGGATTTTCTCCATCAATGCGTCCTATGTTTTAACAACATGGCATGCTTATAAAATGATAGCATATTTACAGCATACTGGGATAAAGGAAGAAGGTGGTCAAGACTCGTAGCAGTCTGTCCTCTGCCCTAGCCCTCACCCGTCTGCCCTGAGGCCTGAGGAGAGAAATATATCAGCCTGTCACTAACACATATGTGGCATATGTAGGCAATAGAGTTGGGAATCTCTGCTGCTACTCATTGGTATAAATTCTTTATTTTAAATAGATATAAAATTATTTTTGATTGGTTAAGTATTTTTTGTTTTCCCCTACAGCTACCACAGATATTAGCCAATTAGGTATAGAGCAGTTATGCCTAATAGAATATTCTGTGATAGTGGAAATGAAATATTCTATATATCAGCTGACAATATGGTAGCTGTAAGTCACATGTGACTCTTGAGCACTTGCAATGTGGCGATTGCAATGGAAGAACTAAATTTTTAATTCTATTTAGTTTTAATTTAAATTTAAATAACCTCTTTTATAGAGGAGGATATGTTCCTGGGGCATAAGTAAGAAGCAGTGTGGTTGGTGGCATTGGATAGCACAGATATGGAGGATAGCAAAATACTGATCGATATCTAGGTTTAAAAAAAGTAGAAAGTTAAATAATCTTTATTTCCAATAGTGTCTCCTGAAATTTTTTTCTACAGAAAAGAGGACCCACTCTGTAAGGTGAAGATATTTTATATGGCTAGTAATGATAGCTAACACTTCAGCAGCTAACATGTTCGAGGTTCTGTACTGTGCTAAGCTCCTTACATTCATTATGTTACTTAATCCTTTTATCAGCCTTGTGAAGTAGGTACTTACAGATCAAAGAACTGTGGCTCACAGAGGTCAGCAGTGAGTCTAAGGTCACATATCTAGTAAGTGAGTACACCGAGACTCAAATATGGGTCCTTTATTTCAAAATGGATTCACCTATGTCAGAATGGTTTTGGCTACAAGTAATAGAAAACCGCTACTCAGTTGTTTTAAATGGTTAGGAGATTATCCCACAAGACAAGAAGAGCATGGATGAGCAGTCTGAAGGCACAGACGTATCAGTGTTGTGGCTCTGCTTTCCTTTGCTTTTCTTCACTCTCCCCCACTTGGAGTGAGAGTTTAATCCTCAGGCTGATAAGAGATCCCAGCAGCTGTTCAAGATATTATGTCCAAACATCCAGAGGGAAAGGAGGGACCATTTCTTCTTTTTTTTTTACATAAAAGTAGGCAATCTACACTAATAAAAGAGAAACATGGTAATTAGCATACGGCCGCTACCCTTTTCATTGGCTAATCAGTGAGTATATGCAAATTAACGGTCAGCCAAGATGGCGGCCGGCAGCCAGGCACTGAAGCGAGCATGAGGCTTGCTTGCTGCGGACTCCAACGTTCCCCGCCTCACTTGCTGGCCTCTCAGCTGCAACTCTAAGCAACTATGTACTATGTTGCAAATAAGAAGCTAAACAAAACCCAGAAACCGGCTTCCATTCAGCCGGGCTCGGACCGCAACATTGTATC
>NW_005353753.1:1285160-1289040 GCF_000412655.1 Myotis brandtii
CCAACCCCCTGATCGGCCCTGCTCTGTGCATGACAGGGTATGGAGCCCCAACACCCCTGATGGGCCCTGCTCTGTGCGTGACAGGGGGTGGCGCCGCAACCTCCCCATCGACCCTGCCTTGAGTGTGATAGGGGGCGGTGCCCCAACCCCCCAATCGGCCCTACCCTGAGCGTGACTGAGGGTGGCATCGCAACCTCCCAATCCGCCCTGCTCTGTGCATGACAGGGGGCGGCGCCCCAACTCCCCAATCTGCCCTGCTCTGAGCCTGACCAGGGGCTGCACCTAGGGATTGGGCGTGCCCTCTGCCACCCGGGAGCAGGCCTAAGCCAGCAGGTCGTTATCTCCCGAGGGGTCCCAGACTGCGAGAGGGCACAGGCCAGGCTGGGGGACCCCCCTCCCCCTGCCCCCCGAGTGCACAAATTTTTGTGCACCGGGCCTCTAGTAGTATAATAAATCTCCATGTATCCATCATCCAGCTCCAAAAGGGATCAATTTAGAGCCACTATTACTTAATCTGTATTCCATCCTCCTTTCCCTTGCTATGTTCTTAAGAACCAAGGAATGTTTTTCAAAAGTCCTATTTAAAAAAGAATAATTGGAAAGGAGTTTTGGCCTCCTGTGATTTTTCCCCAGACTACTTGGGACCCACCTTTTGGGGTTAAGTGTGGGATCCAGCCTTCCGCAAGGAGTCTGTAAAGGTGGGTGGGTTCCTGTGGAGGAGTACAACAGGTTTTGCTAGAGGCGAGGAAGAGGCAGTGAACAATATCTGTCTGGGAACCATCTTTTATAATTTATTTGGCTCAGCTTTAATATTGGCTGATTGGTTGACTGACTGCTGAGGCTGGGCTTCTTGGGTGGGATCTCACGGAAGCTACATTGTGACGTGGTTTTTATCTGGTATAAAAATGTTTCACCCATTGTGATAGGCTTTAAGGAATTGATTCATATTGATTAAACTAACAAGAAACCAAGCTTACTCATTTTTTAATGTCTGATAAATAACTTACATTTGCAAAAGGTAAACTATAGTCTACAAAGAAGGCTTAATTGGTACAGAGTTTAAAAAGAAAAGGGAATTGCTATTCCCATTGAGCAATAAAGTATTGCTAATATCAATCTCTGTTAATTTGTTTCCAAAGTATAGTTTTTAAAAGAACTGTTTCTCTTGCTTTTAGTGGCGTTTATTTTCAACTGGCTTGGATTTTGTTTATCCTTCTGTATCACCAATACCATCGCTGGAAGGTATGGTGCCATCTGTGGATTTGGCCTTTCATTGATCAAATGGATCCTTATTGTCAGGGTGAGTGTCTTGATAATGTCTATCATTTTTATCTTTAAAATTAAAATATATGAAATGTCCTGTGTAGTTCATAAATTTTATGCATATAAATTCAATTATTTCAAGACTTATTCTTCTAGACTTTATTATTATAGTGATCTCTGTGGTGTGAAAATTTATAACTGTATTTATATGAGAGCTTGCTGGTACAGTAGTCCCTTCATCTGCAGTTTTGCTTCCTTCGGTTTGTGTTATTTGTGGTCAGCCATGGTCTGAAAATATTAAGTGGAAAATTTCAGATATTTTGAGAGAAAGAGAGCGAGCAAGCAAGCACAATCATATAACTTTTATTATAATATACTAGAGGCCCAGTGCACAAAAATTTGTGCACTCGGTGGGGGAGGGGGGGTTCCTCAGCCCGGCCTGTGCCCTCTTGCAGTCTGGGACCCCTCAGGAGATAACGACCTGCTGGCTTAGGCCTGCTCCTGGGTGGCAGAGGGCAGGCCCAATCCCTAGGTGCAGCCCCTGGTCGGGCTCAGAGCAGGGCCGATTGGGGAGTTGGGGCGCCGCCCCCTGTCATGCACAGAGCAAGGCGGATCGGGAGGTTGCGATGCCACCCTCAGTCACGCTCAGGGTAGGGCCGATTGGGGGGTTGGGGCACCGCCCCCTGTCACACTCAAGGCAGGGTCGATGGGGAGGTTGCGGCGCCACCCCTTGTCACGCACAGAGCAGGGCTGATCAGGGGGTTGGGGCGCTGCCCCCTGTCACGCACAGAGCAGGGCCAATCAGGGGGTTGGGACGCCGCACCCTGTCACACACAGAGCAGGGCCGATCAGGGGGTTGGGGCGCCACCACTGTCACACTCGGGGCAGGGCCGCAGGGCAATCAGGGGATTGGGGAGCTCCCCCTATCAGGCACAGAGCAGGGCCCGTGGGGGGGGGTGGTTGGGGCGCCGCACCCTGTCACACACAGAGCCCCAGGGCAGTTAGGAGATTGGGGAGCTCCCCCCTATCAGGCACAGAGGAGGGCTGATCAGGGGGTTGGGGTGCCTTCCCCTGTCACGAACAGAGTAGGGCGGATAGGGAGGTTGTGGCCCCGCCCCCTGTCACACACAGAGCCGCAGGGCGATCAGGGGGTTTGGGCGCTGCCCCCTGTCATGCTGATCCCGGTGCCGGGAGCCTCGCTGCTCCGCTGATCCCGGTGCTGGGAGGCATATTACCCTTTTACTATATAGGATAGAGGCCTGGTGCATGGGTGGGGGCTGGCTGGTTTGCCCTGAAGGGTGTCCTGGATCAGGGTGGGGGTCCCCACTGGGGTGCCTGGCCAGTCTGGGTGAGGGGCTGAGGGCTGTTTTCCGGCTGGCGAGTGACTAAAGCTTCCAACCGCTCCTTGTTTTCTTCTCTTTTTTTTTTTTTTTTTCTGGGCCAGCTTTAGCTCTGAGGCCTCGCTGCTGAAAACATCGATACAATGTTGCGGTCCGAGCCCGGCTGAATGGAAGCCCTTTTCTGGGGTTTTGTTTAGCTTCTTATTTGCAACATAGTATATAGTTGCTTAGACTTGCAGCTGAGAGGCTGGCAAGTAAGGCAGCGAATGTTGGAGTCTGCAGCAAGCAAGCCTCCCTGCTCGCTTCAGTGCCTGGCTGCTGGCCGCCATCTTGGCTGACAGTTAATTTGCATATACTCACTGATTAGCCAATGAAAAGGGTAGCGGTCGTACGCTAATTACCATGTTTCTCTTTTATTAGTGTAGATTGTTATAATTGTTCTATTTTATGTTGTTAATATTTTACTGTGCCTAATTTATAAATTAAACTTTATCATAGGTATGTATGTATCGGAAAAAAACATAGTATATGTAGGGTTCAGTGCTATCCAGTTTCAGGCAACCACTGGGGGTCTTAAGACAGACATATCCCCTGATGATAAAAGGGGACTACTGTATATGGAAAGAACTTTGAAAGCAGAAAAACTTGTTTGGACCTCATCTTTTTTATATCAGGGTGCTAACTTTAAGTTTTTAAATTCTTCTGAGCTTTAGTTTCTTCATAATAGGTTGATAATAGCTGCCTTTCAGGATTTTTGTGAGGTATGGAAATAATATAATTAAGCTCCCATGCCTAGTTGCAGCACAAATACATGTTCTGAGTCACATCACGGCTACCACTATTTTGATATAGTGCAGGCATTTCTAAGTCAGTTAAAACTTAATTTCTATTAGTTAGTAAAATAATCATGGATTTAAATATCTTCTTGCTCTTTATGTTTTTTTAATAACCTAAGAGCTCAAAAGTAAAATTATAGGCTTTTGAAGTGTTTTCTATCAGAACTCACCTTTTCTCCTTTATGTTCCTGCTAAGTCTTCTCATTTTCCTGTTGTTCCTAGAAATCGACCTCTGTCTGCCTCTTATGTACAAGACTAGAGGCCCGGTGCACAAAAATTTGTGCACTCGGGTGTGGGGGGGGGAGGGTCCCTCAGCCCGGCCTGCGCCCATTTGCTGTCCAGGACCCCTTGGGGGATGTCCACCTGTCGACTTAGGCTCACTTCCCGGGGGATCAGGCCTAAGCTTGCAGTCATACATCCTTCTGGCAACCAGGAGCCCTC
>NW_005353753.1:1291363-1295054 GCF_000412655.1 Myotis brandtii
AAAAAAAACTATAAAATACTACAGCATATTATATGTACCCTTCACCCAATTTCTTAGGTGTTAATAATTTAAACATAACCATTATACAACTAACAAAATTTGGAATATATTTTTCTTATAATCTCTTTAATGTTACTTAATCCATTTACTTTGTTTTTGTTAATCTTCACCCAAGGATATTTTTCCATTGAATTTTAGAGAGAGTGAAGGGAAAGGGAGAGACACATTGATTGGTTGCCTCCTGCACATGCTCTGATAGGGACTGGGGATCAAGCCAGCAACTGAGGTACATGCCCTTGACTGGAATCGAACCTGGGACCCTTCAGTCCACGGGCTAATGCTCTATCCACTGAGCAAAACAGGCTGCAGCTTAATTCATTTACTTTTAATCTATATGTGTCTTTATATTTAAAGTGGGTTTTGTTTTTGATTCACCCTCATAATCTGTCTTTTAGTTGGTGCATTTATGCCACTGACTTTCAGAGTGCTTACTGATAGAGTTACTACCACATCAGGTGGCTTCTGGGGCTGGCCAGTGGCCTGGGATCGGATCTGATCATGGGCGGCAGGCAGGCGGCTTCTGGGGATTCTGGGGCCTGCCTGCAACCCGGTATCGGATCCATCACAGGCGGCAGGCAGGCGGTTTCTGGGGCTTCTGGGGCCCGCCTGCGGCCTGGGATCGGATCTGATCATGGGCGGCAGGCAGGCGGCTTCTGGGGATTCTGGGGCCTGCCTGCAACCCGGTATCGGATCCATCACAGGCGGCAGGCAGGCGGTTTCTGGGGCTTCTGGGGCCCGCCTGCGGCCTGGGATCGGATCTGATCATGGGCGGCAGGCAGGCGGCTTCTGGGGATTCTGGGGCCTGCCTGCAACCCGGTATCGGATCCATCACAGGCGGCAGGCAGGCGGTTTCTGGGGCTTCTGGGGCCCGCCTGCGGCCTGGGATCGGATTCGATCACAGGCGGCAGGCAGGCAGCTTCTGGGGTCACACACGGGGGGCCTGGATGGCGGCTCGCACTCACGCTGTCCCGCCCTGCCTACAGTATGCAAATTAGCCGCCATCAGCATATCACGCTGATTAGCCAATGGGAGGTGTAGCGAAGGTACGGTCAATTACCATGTTTGTCTATTATTAGATAGGTCTAGAGGCCCGTTGCATGAAGATTCATGCAATAGGCCTTCTTTGCCCTGGCTGCCAGCACCAGTTTTCCTCCGGCACCCGGGACCCAGACCTTCACTCTGGCCACCGCCTCCATTTTCGCTGTGGACACAGTCTTCGCTGCGGCTGGAGCCTTCAGTCTTTGCTCCTCGCTCCGGCCGGAGTCTTCAGTCTCCGGCCAGAGCTGCTCCTGCAGCTCCTTCCTCCCCCCACCCTCCCCCTCATAGCTTGATCGCTCCTTCGCCTGCAGACCTCGCCAACGGGTTCCTGGGTCCCGGGGAGCCGCCTAGCCTGCGGCCTGGCTTTCCGATCACAATCACGATCATGATCATGGGCCACAGGCAAGGTGGCTCCTGGGTCCCCGGGGGCCGCCTAGCCTGCGGCCTTGCTTTCCGATCACAATCACGATCATGATCATGGGCCACAGGCAAGGTGGCTCCTGGGTCCCTGGGGGCCGCCTTGCCTGCGGCCCGGCTTTCCAGCGGCTCCTAGGGTCGCACACCAGGGTCTGGATGGCGGCTCCCGGTGCCCTGCCCTGCCTGCAGTATGCAAATTAGCCGTCATCTTTGTTGGCGGTTAATTTGCATATCGCGCTGATCAGCCAATGGCGATGGTAGTGAAGGGACGATTAATTACCATGTTTGTCTATTATTAGATAGGATAGTGTGTAGGGAGAGAGCAAGGACACCTCCTTTTCTTTCTCCTATCTCAGGAACTTTTCTAGTACTATTGTTATCATAATCTCCCACCAACTCTTTACTTTTGTCTCTTGAAGGCCCTTTTTGGCTCCTTTTTACAAAGCTTTTTTCCTGGTTTCTTAGGATAAGGCCCAGGAAAATTATCAAAAGTACCTTTATTTATTGTTTTAGTAAGTCTTTTTAAAAGTTACCACACATTTAAATGCAATTAATAAAACATATACTTTCTAGTAATCAAATTTATTTAAACATTGATTTCTAATTGAATGAATCCAATCCTCAAATTTTCAATAGAATCACAAACCTAATATGTCAGCTGCTCTTAAGTGTTTCAGACACTTCAGTTATGCACCTACATTATCAAATTGATTAAAACATTACTAACTACGCCCTAACGGTTTGGCTCAGTGGATAGAGTGTCAGCCTGTGGACTCAAGGGTCCCAGGTTCGATTCCGGTCAAGGGCATATACCTTGGTTGCAGGCACATTCCCAGGGGCGGGTGTACAGGAGGCGGCTGATCGATGTTTCTCTCTCATCGATGTTTCTAACTCTCTATCCTTCTCCCTTCCTCTCTAAAAAATCAATAAAATATATTTAAAAAAATTACTCACTACAAAAATATTTAAACTATGAATTTAATGTGTTTCTTCATTATTTTAAAACCTATTTTATCACTTTTCAGGGTTTCAGTAATCTTACCAGACTCTTTTCCTGTTAAGACCAAATTACAGGTTTTGGTTATTAATAAGGTGACTCTTAGTTGGGACCTGTGGATTGGCTTCTTCTAAGATGTTAAAATTTGAACCATTGTAGGAATAGCCTTCTGACAGATTTTTCTTCTAGTTTCATTTTAAAAAAATGTAAAGTGGGTTCCAATTTAGAGCATAGATCTGTTAGGTGTTATGAAACATAAAAAGATATACAATTCCTATCCTTGCAGAAGTTATTATGAAAAAAACAAGAGTTGGAGCTAGGTAAGTCCAAACTTGGTTATATTAGTAATAAAATTAGTTAACTATTATTCAAATGGTATTTCTCATCTAAGTTACAAAACTCAGAAAATAATTTGAGGACATTTTTCTCATTTCAGCTAAAGCTGGTAAATTTTTAATATCATTATAGATTCATAAAAAAGAAATTAGCCCAGCCCTGGCTGGTTTGGCTCAATTGATAGAGCATCAGCCTGTGGACTGAAGGGTCCTGGGTTCAATTCTGGTCAAGGGCATGTACCTCGGTTGCAGACTCCTCCCTGGCCCCTGGGGCTCATGCAGGAGGCTACCAATCGATGTGTATCTCTCACATTGATACTTCTCTCTGTCTTTCCCTCTCACTTTCACTCTCTCTAAACATCGATGGAAAAATATCCTCGAGTGAGGATTAAAAACCAAAAGAACCCAAAAAGAAATTAGCCCCTTATATGCAACCTATGCCTTTAGGGCATTAGGTCCTAATTCTCTCATAGAACTCTATGTGATTAGGTGGGGAACTTAAATTCAAAGACTGGCGTTTCTCAGAGTTCTGTAAGGTATGTATTAGCAGCCCTAGCTGGTTTTGCTCAATGGATAGAGTGTCGGCCTGCGGACTGAAGGGTACCGGGTTCGATTCTGGTCAAGGGCACATGCCAGGGTTGCGGGCTTGATCCCCATTGGGGGGCATGCAGGAGGCAGCCAATCAATGATTCCCTCTCATTGATGTTTCTATCTCTCCCTCTCCCTTCCTCTCTGAAATCAATAAAAATATATTTAAAAAAAATGAGGTATGTATTAGCATCAAGTTTGAATACCAGGACAATTTAATTTTCCTTTAAAAATACCTTTACTGAGCTAAGGGTAA
>NW_005353753.1:1295157-1334853 GCF_000412655.1 Myotis brandtii
ATATATATATATAGAGAGAGAGAGAGAGAGAGAGAGAGAGAGAGAGAAATGATATAAGAAGGATATTTTTTAAATCTTTTGTATCACTTTCTCAAGTATACTAGAGGTCCGGTGCACGGATTTGTGCACCGGTGGGGTCCCTCGGCTTGGCCTGTGGGGATCGGGCTGAAACCAGCTCTCTGACATCCCCTGAGGGGTCCTGGATTGTGAGAGGGCGCAGGCCACGCCTAGGGACCCCACCAGTGCATGATCGGGGCCGAGGAGGGGCCACAGGAGGGCTCCAGCATGTGTTCAGGCCGGGGAGGGACCGCAGGAGGGATCCAGGGGGTGTCCGGCCCATCTCGCCCAGTCCCAATCAGCCGGACCCCAGCAGCAAGCTAACCTACCGGTTGGAGTGTCTGCCCCCTGGTGGTCAGTGTGCATCATAGTGACTGGTCGAACGGTTGAACGGTCAGACACTTAGCATATTGGGCATATATATATATACATATATATATTATCTAACCACTATGCTGTACATCTGAAACTAATCTATATATATAAAAGCCTAAGTGACCATTACAACCGAATGACCAACCAGTCGTTTTGATGCACACTGACCACCAGGGGGGAGATGCTTAACATAGGAGCTGCCCCCTGGTAGTCAGTGCACTGCCACAGCCAACCTTCTGCGGTCCCTCCCCCTGGTTGGCCAACCTTCAGCAGTCGCTCCACCCCTGGCCTGCCAGCCCCAATAGACCCTCCCGCCCCCTGCCGGCTGGACCTGATTGGCCCCAATCAGGCTGGCCGGCCAACCTCCCACGGTTCCTCCCCCCTGGCCAGCCAGCCCCAATAGGGACTGGGTGAGATGGCCCCAATCGGCTTGGGTCGCTGGCCAGGCCGAGGGACCCCACCCATGCACGAATTCATGCACTGAGCCTCTAGTACAAAATAATATTGAATGTAAACTGTAATCGAAAAATTAAATTTTAAAAATATTTTATATGAAATAATAATAGCTGCCATTCATTGAGTACTTTTAATATGTCCCAAGCATAATTTGTTACAAACACTAAATTCTTTAATCCTATCAATGATGCTGGTGATAATCTAACTATTTTATTAATGATGAAACAAAGAATGAAAAGATTCTAATAGCTTGCTTAATGTCCTACACTTTGTAGGTGGGTTAGAATCTAGCTTGTTCTCTTTTTTAAAAAATATAAAAAAACATTTTTATTTCAGTTGAAGTTAACATACAACATTATATTAGTTTCAGGTATATACTCCAGTGATTAGACATTATATAACTTAGTGATCATTCCAATAGATCTCTTAGCCATCTGACACTATACATAGTTATTAGAATACTAGACATCCAGTGCACGAAATTCGTGCACTGTGGGGGTAGGAGGGAGGGTGTCCCTCAGCCCAGCCTGCACCCTCTCCAATCTGGGACCCCTCAGGGGATGTCCGACAGGGATCGGGCTTAAACCGGCAGTCGGACATCCCTCTCACAATCCAGGACTGCTGGCTCCCAACCGCTCGCCTGCCTGCCTGCCTGCCTGATTGCCCCTAACCACTTCTGCCTGCCAGCCTGATCGACGCCTAACTGCTCCTCTGCCGGCCTGATCGCCCCCAACTGCCCTCCCTGCCGGCCTGATTTCACCCTCAACTGCCCTCCCCTGCCGGCCTGGTCACCCCCAACAACTGGCCTCTGCTGGCCTGGTCGACCCTAACTTCCCTCCCCTGCAGGCCCAGTTGCCCCCAACTGCCCTCCCCTGCCGGCCTGGTTGCCTCTAACTGCCCTTCCTGCTGGCCTTGTCACCCCTAACTGCCCTCCCTGCCAATCTGGTCGCCCCTAACTGCCCTCCCCTTCAGGCCTGGTTGCCCCCAACGGCCCTCCCCTGCCAGCTTGGTCACCTCTAACTGCTCTCCCTTGCCAGCCTGGTCCCCCCCATCTGCCTTCCTCTGCCGGCCTGGTCGCTCCCAACTACCCTCCCCTGCTGGCCTGATGGCCCACAACTGCCCTCCCTTGCCGGCCATTTTGTGACCACATGGGGGCGGCCATCTTGTGGGAGGGCGTGACAGTCAATTTGCATATTAACTCTTTATTATATAAGATTACTGACTATATGTATTTCCTATGCTGTACTGTATATCCCCATAACTATTTGGTAACTACCAATTTTTACTTATTAATCTTTTCATTTTTTTCACCCATTCCCTGAACCCCCCTCCCATCTGGCAACCAACAAAATGTTCTCAGTATCTATGAGTCTGTTTCTGTTCTGTTTGTTTATTTATTTTGTTTTTTAGGCTTAATTGTTGATAGATATGTATTGCCATTTTATTGTTCATATTCTTCTTTTTCAAGAAGACTAACATTTCATGTAATGCTGATTTGGTGATAATGAACTCCTTTAGCTTTTTCTTGCCTGAGAAACTCTTTATCTGTTTTTCTATTCTAAATGATAGCTTTGCTGGGTAGAATAATTTTGGTTGCAAGTCCTTGCTTTTCATCACTTGAAACATTTCTTGGCAATTCCTTCATACCTGCAAAGTTTCTGTTGAGAAATTAGCTGACAGTCTTATGGGAGCTCCTTTGTAGGTAATTAACTGCTTGTCTCTTGATGGTTTTAAGATTCTCTTTTTGTCTTTAATCTTTGGCATTTTAATTATGATGTGTGGTCCTCTTTGAGTTCATCTTGTTTTGGACTCTCTGCATTTCGTGAACTTGTATGTCTATTTCCTTCATCAGGTAAGGGGAGTTTTAAATCATTCTTTTCTAAAATAGATTTACAATTTCTTGCTTTCTCTCTTTTTCTCACACCCCTATAATACGAACATTGGCATGCTTGAAGTTGTTCCAGAGGCTCCTTACACTATCTTCATATTTTTGGATTCTTTTTTTATTTTGCTATTCTGATTGGGTGTTTTTGCTTCCTTATATTCCAAATCACTGTTTTGATTTTTGGCTGCATCTAATCTACTATTGATTCCCTGTAAATTAATCTTCATTTCAGTTGGTGTATCTTTCATTTCTGACTGGTTCTTTTATGGTTTCCATGTTCTGCCCCCACCTCCCACCTCCAAATTACAAGATAAAGTTTATTTAGAAAGTTACAGAGGTAGCAAAGTGAGCCAGCTGGGCTGTGTAGGCTCAGGAAATAAGTTACAGAGGCAGAAGAAGGGCCCATGGAGCCTAGGCGAGAGAAAGGCAAAGGTAATGCACCTGGGGGGAAGAAGAGGGTGAAGGGAAATGTGCAGGCATACTTCCGAGAGGAAGAGCGTGCTCCATGTCCTTTTTTATGCTGTTAAAGTTCTCTCTGAGTTCATCTACTCTTCCCCTAAGTTCATTGAGCATCCTTGTAACTAGTGTTTTGAACTCTGCATCTAGTAGATTGCTTGTCTCTATTTTGTTTAGTTCTTTTTTTTGGAGATTGGTTCTGTTCTTTCACTTTGGACATGTTTCTTTGTATCATTTTGGCAGCCTCCCTGTAGAGCTGTTGTGTCTCCCAGGCTTCATAGAGTGGCTTAATGTAGTAGGGGACCTATAGGGTTCAGTGGAACAGTCTTCTCATTCACCCAAGCTGGGCACCATGGGGACGCCCCTCCCTGCCCCCCAATATGGGCTGTGTATTCCCTCCTGTTGTAGTTGAGCCTTGATTGCTGTTGGCACCTCATTGGAAGGGATTTACCCCCAGTCTGATTGACTGCAAGGACTGGCTGTGGCCACTGACCTCTGACCACTGTGGAGGATCAGCTGTGCAGGGGCCCAACCCATGGAGCAGGACTTACTTTAGCAGGGCTCTGGTGCCTGCTGAGTCTGATCCTTGAGTGTGTCACTTGTGGAGGTGGTGGTTTTGTAGGTGGCAGGAATGGCACCAGGTACTAGACTAGACCGGTGGGGTCAGACCAGATCTGGGTTCAGCAACCTCGGTACTTGAGTTCTGGCTAGGAAGAATTAAGAGCCAAGACTCAAACTATAAGAGAACATTATAATATCACAGAAGTGGAAGAAATAATTCATAGAAGAAATGGGTTTAGGAAATAAGTTATAGAGGCAAAGGAAGGGCTCTAGGAGCTTGGGAGTGAGGAAGCTAATGGTAAAAAGCCTGGGGGTGAAGAAGGAAAAGGGAAAGGCTTGGGCTTGCTCCCTGGATGCTCCATCCTAAGGGTTTTAAGGGTAGAGATTTTAGGGGAGGTCCCAGGAGAAGATTTTAATAGAATATTCAGCAGCTTTCCAGGTGTGTCCTTTCAGGGTCTAGGTCAGTGATGGCGAACCTTTTGAGCTCAGCGTGTCAGCGTTTTGAAAAACCCTAACTTAACTCTGGTGCTGTGTCACATATAGAAATTTTTTGATATTTGCAACCATAGTAAAACAAAGACTTATATTTTTGATATTTATTTTATATATTTAAATGCCATTTAACAAAGAAAAATCAACCAAAAAAATGAGTTCGCGTGTCACCTCTGACACACGTGTCATAGGTTCGCCATCACTGGTCTAGGTCTTCACTTATCAATTGGTCTGCTCCAGGGCAGGGGTCATTATTCAGTGCAGCTGGTCCTTAGGTCAGCCTCGGGGTTGCTGGTCTGGTTTTGTTGCTTTTCTGGGCCTGGAGCTGAAATACAACTGAGGTCTAAATGTTATCTCTAGAAAGGAAAGGTCAGGGAGTCCAAACTGCATGACCAGTGATATGCTAGGGGAGGAAAGGTCACCCTGGGGGTGAGGTCCCACCCTCCAAATTGTCTTTTGCTAGACACCCAGGGCTTTCCACCCTGGTGACCTTCTGTGCCTGGCCAATCATTCTTGCTGTGCTCATGTCTGTCTAACTGCCTACCACAGTTGGGTGGTGCTTCGATGTGGTCTGAAGTTGTCCACCAGGTGTGCTGGTTCTGGGGTCTCCTGGAAGGTGCAGGCCAAGGTCAGCCACTATGGTCTGCCTGGGGGTCTCCCAGCATGAGCTACAAAGTGATCTGCAGATGACTGCTACTTGTATTGGGCTTGGAGGTGCCCAGGTGAGTCCTAAACTGCAAACCAAGGTGGCTGCCACTAGTGCTGAGCATGAGGCCACTTAGCGAGAGGTATGAGGCTCACCAAGACAGGCTATTCATATGGAAAAGTCAATGGAAACAGCTGAGTGGGCCTGCTAGTTGGGCGTGGTGGGCTCTCGGGGAATCACCAGGGGGCAGGGTGACCAGGGTGAGCCAGGTTGCTGGAGACTCAGATATGGCCCCTGCTTGCCGACTCTTTGGCAGAAGGGCTCAGAAAAGGAATAATGGCCTCTGCTCACACTTTTATCTGGGAGAAAGCTGTCCCTTCAGCTCTCACCTTGATTTCAGATAGTTCAATTCCACCCCATATGTCCCTGGTGCCTTTCAAGCTGCTACCCTAGTGGTGGAGCTTAGAGTGAGTGAGTCTGAGTGAGTCCGAGTAAGTGCATGCACCTGTACACAGGCTCTTTAAGAGAAACTGGCTGGGACTCCAGCAGCCCTCCATCTTATTCAGCCTCAATCCACACTGGTTTTTACAGTGAGAAATTATGGGGACTTCTCTTCCTAGCACTGGAACCCTGGACTGGGAGGCCTGGTGTGGGGTTGGGACCCCTCTTTCTTTATGGGAGACCTCCACAGCTGAGATATCCCTCCTGATTTTTATCCGCCACCAGCCCGTTCATGTCTCTACTCCTCCTATCATTCTCCATGTGGCTCTTCTTTATATTCTTAGTTGTAGGACTTCCATTCTGCTAGATTTCAAGCAGCTCTGAATGATGGTTGTTCTGTAGTTTAGTTGTACTTTTGATGTGGTTGTGGGAGGAATCGAGTACTGCATTTTCCAGCTTGTTCTCAATTCAGTGTCTCTTCTAATTCTGTAATGCCTCCGTACTTTACTTTTATTATAGTGCTCCAAGCAATAAATTCCCCTTAGAGGTCAGTGCTGAGCGAAAGGTTTTCTCCCAAAAGCTTGGGGGTTTCCTTTTACTAGACAATAAGTAATTTCTAAGTCATACTGCTGCCTTCTTTTTTATTTCTGAGTTGCATGAACTTCAGATTTATTGTATCTCTTGTCCAAGATTCTGATATTATTTCTACCTAAGGCTTTTGATGTTTTTATTATTTCATTCATTCATTCATTATTCATTTTGTTAATTCTCATCCGAGGATATTTTTTCCATTGATTTTTAGAGGGGGGGGGTGGGGACAGAGAGGCAGAAAATAACATTGGAGAGAGAATCATTAATTGGTTGCCTCTCGTATTCACCCTGACCAGGAAGTGAACCGGTGACCTTCTAGTGCATGGGATGACGCTCAACCAACTGAGCCACGCCAGCCAGGGCTACTTTTTTTTTTTTTTTTTTTTTTTTAACAACAACTTGACTCAACCCTATAATTTGTAGTGTTTTAACACATTTTGATAACTCAGTAATGAGCCCAAAAGCTTATTTATCTTTTTTACATAGTGAATTTCTTTGACTTCAAGGTGAAGGTAATTATATTCTTTTCTTGGGAGTAAATAAAAAATAGCTTTAGGTAAATATTTTGGGTGAAGAGTGACATTGTTCTAATTTTCTGGTTGCTTCTTGCTATGTAACATTATGTATTAAATATGTTTTAAAATTAGAAAGTTAAAAATATATTGCTTTGGTTCTTTTTCTTAGCCTATAAAATCTGTATAAAAACCTTTTCTTTCTAATTATTACTTTATTAAAAGTAGTTTAGTGCTATACGTTACAAGCTATATTTTCCCAATTTTCTAGTTCTCCTTTCATAGTACATATTTTAAAGGTATTAGAGTATGTGGGATTTGTATCTTTAATGATACTAGTAAATTTTTAACCTTTGAAATTTCTGAAACTCTAAGCTGAGAATTTATATCATGGTTCATTTATAAATTATAAATACTTCCTGTAAAAGTACTTAAAAGGCTTTAAAAAACAGATTAAAAAACAGTTATTTTAAGTGTTCAGACGCTAAAGGATAATAGGGAAGAATTATCTGAAGTAGCTCTGAAGAAAATTAGATTGAAATTTTAAAAAGCTTTTAAATAATAAATCTTGATGATTAGAGTCTAATCAAGGAAAAGTACCCATGTCGAGTATCATCAAACCCTGCCTTCCAACTGCCTGTTCATATTCTCATTTCAGAGAGACTATAAAACTGCCTACCATGGCCACTAATAGGAACTGTTGAAATGCCACTTCAAGGCTCATTTAGCTGTTCACAGCTCACTGTTGGGAACTGAAAGCTGGCGCATCAGTTTGAAAATAAAAAGACTAATGAGTTGGGGTCTTTCTGTGCTTGGTATTCTTGGCAGTAATTAGCAGTAGGGGCTGTACAGAGGGTCAAAAGCTCTTCCTTTTAGAGGTCATCAGAACATACCTGTCTGATAAGATTAAACTAATGTGGCTTTGGTGCTAATATCTAAAGTAGGGGATCGCTGTAGTGTATTTGGGATGGTAGTCATGGCTTTGAAAGATTATGAAAAAGGATCTAACGTGAACTCTTTAATGAGAAAATGTTGTATTCAGTTATATAGCACTTACCCTTTTTTTCTTATAAGCAGATGGAAATTGATTTTTTCCCAAAACGTTTAAACGTTTTATATATGTTTATTACATATAAAAGGGTTTTTTCAGATAATTTTATATGTATGTCATTAAGTATTTTTTTCTTCTCTAATTTTCTTTTTATGCTGCTTTTAAGTGCTAAAGATTATTTGAGATAAATCATTCTGAAACTGAGACTAATCTATGATTTTCACATTTAAGTACACAGACATGATTAATATATTTATGTTTACTCCATAGTTTTCTGATTATTTTACTGGATATTTCAATGGACAGTATTGGCTTTGGTGGATATTCCTTGTACTTGGTAAGTTTATTCTTAATGCATTTTACTTTGATTAATTTGTATTTAGTTTAACTTTGATATTTCCTAAAATTTTAAGGTGTAAATACATTGTGTTACAAATTATATGGAAATAAATCTACTGTAAATTTCTCATGTCCAAATACTTACTTCATCATGTCAGCTATTCATATAATTCTACATAGTACTCCAGGTTTCTTAGATTGAAAATTCAGAGCCATTCAACTTAAAGACTCACTGGTTTAATGACAATTGAATGTTACAAAACCTGAAAATCCTAATATGGTTAAAAATAATTGCCTTCAGTATTTATCTTGGAAAATATACATACATAATTTCTTTTAATGAACTTAGGAAATGTTGAGAGTAGGATAGTTGGCTGTTCTATCCTGTTATTTTTGGATCACTGAAACATTCTTTATACTTCTGAAATGTACTCTGCATTAGTCATTAATCAGCTAGACATAAGGAAAGGTTTCATGCCTAATGATCACTGTACTTCTTTTGAGTTGTCTCCTTTCAAGGCATGTCTTTTATTCGTATTGATGAATTTTGGACATCCAACTTTTGTTCTCCTGTGTTTTTCATGATGTATAATTAAATTAATCTTAAAATCACATTATACCTTTAACCCACATTTCAAATTCATTTACTGACATGAAGTGTACATTTTGTTTCTACTTAGGTTTAAAAGCCCACATTTCTATAGTAGAATAATTGTACCAGAAAATAATAGCATTTCAGTAGGTGGCAGTCTTCTCCTTGAGATTTTATTTAGTCCTGCTATTGGATCTTTAGGATCTTTGGGGACATAACTTCTTAGTGGTCAGTTAAGGTCACTAAAGATCCTGGATTCTTTCTCTAATAATTATAGTGAAGTTATTATTCTAGTGTTGTGATTTTGTTGGGGAGTAAGACTCATACAGGTTTCAGCCAGTTTTTTATGTTGTTAGTTATATTTTGACTGCCTGAATTCTGTGGTTTTTTTTTTTTTTTTATTGAGTTTCTTACTTAAAAGTAAGAAAAAAATGTATAAAGTTTATTATGTAGTTAAGCATATTAATTGAGTATATTTGTTTATATGTATTACTAGAGGCCCGATGCATGAAATTTGTGCAAGAGTAGGCCTTCCTTCCCCGGCTGCCGGCACCGGCTTCCCTCTGGCACCCGGGACCTTGGCTTCTCTCTGGCCACCAGCAGGCACCTGGGACCTGGGCTTCCCTTACAGCCCCGGCTTCGTCCGGTCTAATTAGCATATTATGCTTTATTATTATGGATTAAGAGATTGAGGAATCTTAGAAAAACAACTGTGTGGGGCAGAGTGGAGTGCAGAGGACAACCCCAGTTCCACATCAGAGTCATGATTTAGCCTTTAGGGCAGTGATGGCGAACCTTTTGAGCTCGGCATGTCAGCATTTTGAAAAACCCTAACTTAACTCTGGTGCTGTGTCACATATAGAAATTTTTTGATATTTGCAACCATAGTAAAACAAAGACTTATATTTTTGATATTTATTTTATATATTTAAATGCCATTTAACAAAGAAAAATCAACCAAAAAAAATGAGTTTGCGTGTCACCTCTGTAACACGTGTCATAGGTTCGCCATCACTGCTTTAGGGGAATGTGAAAATTTACTCCATGATAAAAATGTTGCTCTCACATACACTCAAGAATGTTGAGCACTTTGTAGAACTCAGAAACAATAGCTGCTGAGTGGTTTCTAGGTATGGATTGGCTTATTTTAGAAAATGCTTCACCAGAACAAAATATGTCTTAGAAATAGCAGCTTCATAGCCAAAAAAGAGATTTCACAAATAATTTCGGTTCACATTTTTTAATAATACTTTTACATTTGGATCACAGTGTCCATTATCTTTGAACAGCATCTGGAAGGACATGCAGTGGATTCAGAGTGCGAGTCACAAATGGAAGGAGTTAGGATATAGGAAGCAGATGGGATCAGATTTAGCTGAAATTTATACCACTTGTTTAAGTCATTGTTTGTATATCTCTTCTATCTTACCGTTTGTTTGTTTGTTTTAGTGCTTTGATTACCTGGAGTTGGAGCACAAATTTAGTTTGGGACTTTGCATTTTAAACTAACAAAATCTTCCTCCTTTCGAGGAAGGTTGCATGCATACATGTCTTCTGTTTTTGTTTTTGACCCCATGATTACCTGGTTAAAAATTTACTGGAGTTAATAACTGTTTTTCTTAGAATTGTATGCTTAAGTATATTAAAACTTAAGTCTACTAATAATGTTACTGCTTTTTATACTTAACTAACATTTTTCATCTGAAACTTTGAAGCATTTCACAGGTGTTTTTTAAAATTAATTATTAAAATACCTATGATGTAAGTGGTTATTATTTAAAAATACTGTTTTACTGAAGAGAACACTGAGATAGATATGAGATTACTAGAGTGCTGCTTCCCAAGTCTTCTTTCCTGATTCTTTTCTTAATTTTTATTAAAAATTCATCTTTTATTACTTAAAAAATAAGAACTAGTATTTAAAATTATTTACATAATGCACATATCTTTAAATATAGATTTCACCGATGACACTGTACACTTGATATTGCTAGACAGGCTTATTAGAGTTATCCCACAATTGTTATCATTAACATGCATACATTCCTCTTGAACACTATTTTATGTCAGTAAATATGTCTTAGTTTGTTTAGTAGCTACATTAATCGAAAATTTGGTAAAATGGGATTTTTATAAGTTGAATCAGTTTAAGTACCTTAGGTAACTTTGCTATTTAAAGAAGTCAATTAATAAATTTATATTTTTGTGTAATTCTGGATTTTCATGGCTGGATTTGCTTTAATTTAATTTTTGCTTTAATTATATTTAGGATTAATAAGTTGAAATAATTTTTAGGTGGCAGTAAATTTTTATCATATTTCCTGATGTTGGAGTTATCATAATGTTAAATATACTATGGAATGAATGAAATTCTACAGATAAGTTTCTTGAGAGCTTGTTTGGAGGTTCTAGCAGGGGAGCGCAGCTACTCCCATACCCTTGACCGAAGACCGGTCCTCTCCTGGGGGGGGGGGGGGGGGGCGCCGCGCAGCCTCGGGAGGGATGAACATGGATCGGTGAGGGAGGAGGGGGACACCCGCCCAGCCAGCCAGATCAGCCGAATCAACCCTGGCGATCAATGGGGTGACAGATGTCGCAGCCAGATCGCCCTCACATCCAAGTTTCTTAAGCCAAAAGGATCTTGTTTATAATTGTCTATTTTAAATATATCATGCCACCTTTCTGTATAAGAACATAATATGTTTGTATTATTTCAACCTCAGGCCTGCTCCTTTTCTTCAGGGGATTTGTTAATTATCTGAAAGTCAGAAACATGTCTGAAAGTATGGCAGCTGCTCATAGAACAAGGTATTTCTTCTTATTATAGAGGTAAGACCTATTAATATATTAACTCTTTTTATTCCCTTTATTTATTTATATTCCCCAGATACATACTCAATGTTTAATATGTACTCATGTTATTTACTCAAATATAGCATATTAAATATTTTATTCTGTTAACAATCAGCTTATTTAAATGTAGTATGTTGTGAACTGTTAAAGATAATTTAGATTTGTAAACTTGAATTTCATAAATTTAATTTTTTAAATATATAATGAGTAAACTGAAACTTTGACCACAGAATATGAATGAAATAACCTCTAGCACAAAATTTGAAGGCTTAAAACAAACCATGACAAAGCACTTACACAGAAGGGATGGACATTTTGCATAAAACAATGTGAAATCCACATAGACATCTGGTTAAAAGAACAAAAAGCAAATCTGTGATTGAAAAGCAATTTCCCATGCACTGATCTTAACAAACTGGATCAAGGAATTAAAGGTGTATGAAAAAACTAGGAGCTCTGTTATTGTTTTCTTAATGCGTGACAGTTTGTATCAATAATGAAGGCTACAACTTGAATAAAAGGAAATACAAAGAAATGAGCAGAGGTGTTTTAAGGTATTTGAACTGCATAAGCAAAATATCTGCTAAAACACCTTCTGGATTTATCTACAAGTACAAAATGTTTCAAAGTTGCTATATATACTTAATAATCTTTTAATAAATTGTGTGGTTTGTGATTTGGTTGCTTAAATTTTATTTTTAACTTAAATGAGTTTTATGTAAGCTACCATACTTTACTTATTTCTGCTGGAGAGTACAATGGATACAACTGTATTTCTGGATCATATTAATGTATCATTTTAAATGTTCCATTAAGACCTCCCTCCCAAAGGTGTCATATTTTCTCCTTAATCAGTAAAATGTCTTTGCACACAGTGACATTAAGAATTTGTCAGTTTTGACTGTAAGATAAAGGCAAAGTAATTTTACAAATTTAAATAATATTCTGTGAGTATTCAGTATGATTATTTTGTTTGCATTTTCAAGAGTCTAAAACATAATATAAAAGTTTTCTAGATGGTCTCCTAATCTTTAGAATATATTTTTATAAATGCTACTCTATGTCATTTTTATCGAAAGAACATTGTATACTTGATATAGTACTGCTATAAATGGGTTTTTACTGTATTATCATTTAGATAAATGCAACGTAATACATTTTAAGACATTCTTTCTTTGTCTCTAGACTGCATCAACCAGACATTCCTTTCTTACATCAATGTGAAATTTCCAGATCATCTTGTAAACCTACAACTTTAATAGGATAGAAGACTACTAATAACAGAAGACAAATTAGTTAAAAGATAGAGCTTCAAAATTGGATGACAGGGTGGTTTATGCTTAAAAGCCACTTCTGTTCATTCTCTTAAATATTTATATTTCATTTGTTTTGTGCAGTTGCATCTGTGCCCCTTCAAAAGATTTGCATATACTTGAAAGACACCATAAAGTTGTAGCAGTAAAGTACAGTCACATTTTGTTAATCAGTGTTTGATGTATTTCAAAGAGTTGAGTGATAAACAGTCTTCTAGCATGTAAATGCCATTGACTTCTGACCTGACTTTTAGTATAATAAAAATGAAATTATTAACCATGTCAAATGCTTTAGTTTCTGGCTCTCAGATTTATCTAGTAACTACACATGAAACATCCTTTGGTAAATATAAAGTCTTTTTGAAACCTGCAGTGCTGATTAGAAAGGCTGTGTCAGATTTTTGAACATGATTTTTACATCATTATTTAGCAAAGCTCTTTCTGTAAATAACCATGCATAAACTACTTTCTGCATTGTTTTCTTAGAAAATTGTGTCTAGATATCTTTTCATTAATTTTAAAATAAGTGAACTTAATATATATAGAAAATTTGGATGTTAAAGATAGAGTTTGTTTTAGGACAAATTTTAAGAAAATATGGGTATTCCACATATCCTTTATAAGAAAAAAAATTTAAGGGACTTGCCAATTTTAGGGATTCTCAAATGAGAAGCTTGGTTTTTTAGCATTGACCATCTTAAAGATTCTTATAGGAAACGATTGTATTAGATATTTATTTTATTTCATTTAAGGCATTTTTGAAAATTTTTTGAATATGATTCTCATTTGCATTTGTCTTTTAAAAAGCCAATAAAAGTATACTTCAGTATCATTGTAATAATTTTTAGATGTTTAATTTGTTAAATTTAGCAAGTAAAAACTTGTACTATTAATAGCTTCTTGCTTTGTGATTGTAGGGTTAACTTGTAAAAATCATAAACTGATATGCAAAATATGTTTTCAAGTATGGAAATGTGTCTGTGGAATATGGGGGTGTGGGGTGTGTTTGTGTGTTGCGAGAGTGTGTGTGTCACCATTATTACAACTGGAATCTACTTTACATTCATAAGCTACTACATTTTGCAAATCATTTTGTGCCTCATTTATTTTTATTTTTAGTTATAACTTTGCTTTTGAATGTCAACATTAAAAATAATGGGAATTATATACTCTTTTAAACTTAAAAATCATTTAATACAGGTAAATAGAACATATGCATACAATTGATTGTTTATTATTAGACATGACTACTACAAAAAGATACACCGAAAACTATTCAGGGACATTTTCCATTTCTGAAAAAAAAATGATTATGCTTTATACTTTCTTTTGTATTTATCTGTATTTTCTGATTTATTTTATTGTCTTTGATAATAAAACATACATTTTTGTTTTTGCTAATTGAGCCTATTTTTTGTTTGCCCTCATTCAGTACCCTCCCCTGCATAGAATTGTATTATTGATTTAAGTGCCTGTGTTACACCCCTTGAAGTAGAACAATAGCATGGGATAAAGAAAATAATACTTAATTTAGTTGCCTGATTTTGAAATTAATTAAAATTAGAATGTACTAATAAGAAATGTAAACTCATGCTAGATCCCTTATATTAATTTCCTATAGATCTATACTTTGTTCTTTTAATAATTTTTAAATGAAATTAGGCTATGCTGCATGCTAATTTTAAATTATTAGATCAGATAGTTGGTTTCTGAGTATGTATGTGTCACTTTTGATCCAACATCAAAACTTCACTCTTTGTTTTGATTTTTGTTTCACCAAATCATAAGATTCAAGTGTGTAGGTTATCTAATTTTCTATAATTGGTACAATTCAGTGGTAGGCTTAAATCCCATCACCCACTCGGAGGAACCAGGATATTATTTTTTAAAACCTTTCCCACCCCCTTTCAAATTTATCAGATCCTGCACATTTCACTTCATTTCCTGTGAGCTTGGATAGAACAGCTGCTGGTGTGTTTTGGGGACACATCCACCTTTGTACTATGCCTTAAAGATTAAAAGTCAAAACCTTGTTAGGGTGTCTAAATTTTTGAATGAATGTGAACTTGGGCTTGGAAGTTAATGAAAAATTTTATTAAATTTCTGTTATATTTGAATAAGCTAGTTATGGCCAGATAATCCATTTTTATGTGTTTATGAAATAAACTAATATTAAGATAAAATATTTTTCTTTGTTAAGGATAGATTTTAGAAATTTAAAAGGAAAGACAAATCCTATTATATTCAGTATAATGAAAATTGTTTACTAGGAAAAAATACTAATCTCTAGCCCCCTTTTTTTGAGTCTATAAGATATATCCATTGCCTTTGAGATTGTTTATGATTTTCAACCTGTTTAAACAATATTTCCAGTAAAACCTCTCCTAACAGGAAGAGTGGAATCTAAAGTCTATTTGCAGAAAAATTCAAGGTTCCTTAATTTTTTTTCCCCAACTGGTCTACACTGTCCCCTAAAGCACAAAAGTAATGATAGTGCATTTGATACTGTATTTAACTAGAGTGACATATTTCCTGAGCGTTCTCAGAACAGTCCTGGTTATTTCCATTTTCTCATCTTAAATAGGACATCTTCTCACTCTCAAATTGTCCTAATTTGGAGGATAAATTATATGATCACCTTATATATAACTATACTGGACTGAGAAGTGACCGTCTGAATCCCTTGCCTTTTGAGAGAAGAAACTGGAGTATTAGGGCAGAAGACAATTATTGTTATGGCCTTTCCTAGCCAAATCATTTGTCCGGTTTGTAGAACATGTGTAGTATCTTTTTTTTTTAAAAATAGACATTGTTGTATTTGAGTGATTCCAGCTTATGATAAATAGGAAACAATGAGCTTTATATTTTTAAACTGCTGTTAAATGTTATTTTAATTGTTTATTATTGAATTCTTCAAATAGTCATGTGGAATATTAGTGTATTATTTTTTAAAACCTCATTCTTGATAAAATTCAACTGTTAGTTGATATTGTGCCATCTACTATAGGAATGTCCTTGCCCATATATAAAATATGCTGATGTGTTTTACTTATTAATAAAGTTCTAATGATGTGGAAATATGAACCTGTTGATGTGTCCTTTTGAAATCAATTTGATTCACAATATATTATCACCACGTTGGCCTCACTAAAATATTTATATGGCAGACCACACAAGATTTGCGATGAGAACAACTTGCATGAAATTAGGTTGGAGTATGCAACGTTAACTTGTCTCTGTAATTTATATGTTAGGAGATAGATTGCAGTTTAATTTTAATAAATACAAGAAAATCAATTTTGTGAAAATTATGTTCATTTCTACTTTGCAGTAGATCAGTGGTCACCACAGATAAGATTTGCTTTGGGACTTGTTTTCTTATTTGGGACATGAGACTTAAAGTATAAAAAATTCCCCCAGGTTTTAAAACAAATAAAAAAACTCATTTCATCATAAAAATTTAAAAGGTAACGTTTGTCTTAAACTCAACATGTTGGCTTGTTTTAAGCTTGCTTTCTTGATGTCTTCAGGCTAGCTTTCATTTTTGTTTTGTTTTGTGAGATTGAGCTACTTGCTTCTAAAAATCCCACTTGGTTTTCATGAAAACCAGTTAAAAAAAAATCCATTAGCTAAATAGAAAAGAGATGGGGTATTACCCTTTTAACAGCTTAGGTTATAATAAACTGAAATCACACACTTCTGGTTCACACAATCTTAGAAGTTGCTTCCCTATCTCTCATGCTTGTAAAAAGAAACATCTTATTACTTCCCCACACCTTTTCTGTTTGCTTTAATTAAAGCAACACTTTTACCTTCAGTGACACAAGAAGGGGTATAGGCTGTCCTTCCTTAGAACATAGTTTTTTTCTTTTAGCCTTACCAGAATCATAGCAAGGTCAGCAAGTAAAACAAAAGTTTGCCAAAGCTCAGAAGAAATTTGGAGGGCAGCCTCTGTCGTTAGAATACAAAAAGTTGTAAATAATCTTGTTGGAAAGCATGAACTCTTCAGAGGTGCAAGAACAAACAGTACATGTGCATAAATACCTTATATATGTGGAAATAAATTTATTACTCCTTTAGCATCAAACTTAGTTTTTCAGACATCTGAATTCCTGCATAATGATTTGGTTGGCTTTTCACTCCATGGGACTTGGGCTCTAAAATTTTAATTCACAGCTTATTCCTTCAGAGATAAGACCTGAAGACTCTTAATTGCTAGCAAGCATTTGTGAGCACTCATCCTGATATAATAGGTGGTGATGAAACAAGTATGAAGAATCACTGATTTTTAAAATGATGAGCAGACTATGGAAACATGTAGCGTCAGTACATTGAGAGTTATGAACTTTTAAAAGACACAAGTTTTACATCTTCTTAGTCCTATGAGACCTCCTGTGATGAATGATTGATGGAATGATTCTTAGGACCTCTCTAGAGCTAAGATTGTTATTCAAGATGGTGCATTATAATCAACTGGGAGTTAGGGGGAAAGTGACAGTTCCACTTCCATTTCCTGAAGTTCCAATGCAATACATATGGCCCAGGACAGCACATTTGCTTCTCCTAGTTTGAAGTTTTGGGATTTGGGTCTTAGTACAGCTGATTCCTTTCTCATCATTGTGCCCTCTCTATCTCTAGCTTCTGGTATACACATGATAGAAAGTTACAAATGTTAGGATCAGTCAGCCTTCTTGCAGGGAAAGGAAAAGACACATAAAGCTGATCTTAAAGAGTTAGTGAGCATTTCATGAGCTCTTGCTCTGTGACCTCTGAATGAGAGCCCTTCTGGTTTTCATGCCTTTATACACGTAACATGCCTCTGCAGGGAGTGTAACCAGGGCCGTGTGGGCATGGTGACCATGGAACTGTCAGTGCAGAGAAGGCAGTTATTTTCTCCATAATGTTGCAGAGCAAGCAGATTGGATTATCATATAGCTGATTTTTCATTGGCTGAAAAAATATAACTTCCCAGTAGCATCTTCCCTTCTCTAGTCTTAAGGAGCCTATGGATTATTAAGAGAGGCAGCTTTGTGTAACAGGAAGACTTGGGTTTTGGAGCCAAATTAACCCTGGACTCAAATTTCAACTCGCATGCAAGCTCAGGCAATTTGCTTAACCAAAGCCTCAGTTTCCTCACCTGTTTGTTTGGAAGCACCATATGTACCTGAGGATTAGGTGAGATTAATGAAAAGAAAAAGTTAGCATTATTATTACATCTTTGCTGAGTGTGTTTCCTGACCAGGCTGCCTGTTAGTGTTAAGCAGATGCCTCCAGGACTTGGAATATGCCCATGCCTGATGTGAGCATTGTATCTGCCAGCCCCTTTGAAAAGAATGATTATAATAGGATCATGTTGACCTAGCCTTGGCTCCCTACATCTTCTCTGTAGAAAGTGGAAATAAAGCAAAAGTTGCTTAGGTGACAGTTGATATTAAGGGAGGGAGTAATCTGTTTACCAAGCAATAAAGCATTCCAGCTGGTAGGAAGAGCAAAAGCTTACACAGATCTCTCCTGGTTGAAACTTGGAGGGCCTGGAGGCCAGTCCCTTAGAATTTAACTACAAATTGATGAGATGATTGGTGACTCATTGCTTTTGCTCAGGGCAGTGAAATTCTGGTTGGGAAGTGATCAGAAAATAAGTTACTGGGGGGGAAAAAGTTACTGGACCGGTTGTTTCTGATTCTAGGCCAAATTACTTCTCCAGCGTTCTCCTATAATCATGAGGTCTTAATCTTTGATTTGTTTTTTAAAATGTCTTTTACTTTGAAAGGGAAATACTTAGATGGGAGTTAAGTCCCCTAGACTCCACCTTGATCATAATTTGGGTCAATGAAATATTTTTGAGTGCCTATTTGTAGTTCTGAAGGGTGATGATCTTGTCGCCATATGGTATTCCTCTCCTACTCTCTTCCTCTGTCCACCTTCTAAAAGAGCTTAAATGCCAGGTCTTTTGAGGAGCCTTCCTCATCCTCTTACTCTGATTCTGGTCCTCTGGTCCCATAGCCCTATGTATGATTTTTGTCAAGGCACTGACTGTCATTATTGATTTTTGTGTTGCTATCCTCAGTGGCAGATACTCAACTTTCCATGCCTCTCCAACACTTAGCACAGAACTCAAAAAATTAAATGGATGGATGAATGAGATGAATGGGATTGGTGCTAGTGATGGTCTCTGTGTGAACTGGATATGTAAAATGCATTCTGCCCTTTCACTCATAATCTAGCGGAGGAAGATTTATAAACAGGAAAATGTGCTAGTGTTAGGTGGGAACAAAAATCATGTGAGCAAGCCATTGAACCCTGGGAGAACCAGGGCATCCTTCACTAAACAGGTGACATTAGCACTAGGTCTTAAAGAAAAAATAGAAATGTGCAAGTATGTTTAAACATTAATATTTTGCCATCTCTTGCCTTCCTCGATCCTCCTCAAAAGGAAGTAATTTTCTAATTCTCATGACACTTCATTTGAGCCTCTTGTTTCAACCACTTTCTACTGTGTGTCACAGTAATCGCATTCATGACTCATCACTTCTGCTTGAGGACAGGATCCATTTCTACTTCATAGCTTCCAACATGCTTTACACATAGTAAGCACCTTTAAAAATCAAGTCCAAGATTTGTCACATCATTTTGAGCCACTCACTTTGCCACTGTCAATACTATTAACTTCAGAAGTCAATAGGCACCCTCTTCTTCAAATAAAAAGATCTCCCATGTACTACTCCCATGTTGATTACCTGTTAAGAATTTGTTGTATACTTTTACAGATTCTTTCCACATAATTTTTTCTAGGATGATCCTGTTTTATGATGACTTCTGGTCCCAGGTACAGTGTTGGAGATGGCGCCTTTTTCTCTGTATCTCAAGAGACAGCTCTCAGGAGAGCGTACTATTTCTTCTTGCAAATGTAGTTTATTTCTCCTGAGAAACCAACATTTATTTCCTTGGTTCTTTAGTCTCCAGATAAGGCTAACTTGTGTCTTCAAGGCCTTTGGGAGCTGGGCTATTCCAGGATCTGATATTTGCAGCATTTAAATGTCCTGCTTTATGATCTGATAGCTCCATTTTGGTGAGAAGGTCTCTGGAATCAGGTTATTAGGAAGAGAGGGGTTGGAATTGACAACATCCAGCCTGAGTAGGTTTAGAGAAGACCAAAATTATTCTGGATTTAAAATTAATTTCCTGCCCTAGCCATTTTGCCTCAGTGGTTAGAGCAGGGGTGGGCAAACTTTTTGACTCGAGGGCCACAATGGGTTCTTAAACTGGACCGGAGGGCCGGAACAAAAGCATGGATGGAGTGTTTGTGTGAACTAATATAAATTCAAAGTAAACATCATTACATAAAAGCGTATGGTCTTTTTTTTTTTAGTTTTATTCATTTCAAACGGGCCGGATCCGGCCCGCGGGCCGTAGTTTGCCCACGGCTGGGGTAGAATGTCAGCCCACAGACTGAAGGGTCTTGGGTTCGATTCCAGTCAAGGGCACATACTGTGGTTGTAGGCCCAATCACCAGCCCGACCCCAGTCGGAGAGTGTGGGAGGCAACCAATCAATATGTCTCACTCACATTGCTATTTCTCTCTCAATGAAAACAATTTTTTTCCTTGCTAAACGAATACATTTAGAACCCCTCCTTTCCTCTTCCCGAATTCTTCCTGCCTTGAGTTTGTGTGACACATGTGCCATTGAGGCAATAGTTGATAGATTAAGAATAAAGAGTGATGAGGAAAAAGGAGCCTTGATCTTCCCTGACATTACAGAGTACTGCACCAGGCCTGGACCTGCCTACCTTCAATTTTTTGTTCAATGAGAAAAATTAATTCTTATTTGCTTAGTTATTATTAGTCAGATGTTAAATTATTGATATTTAGGAACTATGCTTCAAGAAGAAATTCTAGAGAGCCAAGATGGCAGGGTAGGTAAACCCTTGTACTCACCACCTCCCACAACCATATCAAAATTACAAATAAATACAGAACAACCATCATCCAGAACCACCTGAAAACTGGCTGAATGGAAGTCCTACAACTAGAAAAGTAAAGAAGAAAGTACATTGAGACTGGTAGGAGGGATGGAGGCATGGAATGGTCTGACACCTACATGTTACGTGTTTTTAATCGGGAGGGATATCTTGTCTGCAGGGGCCACTCATGAAGACCAAGGGGTCCCAGCCCCACATCAGACCCCAAGCCCACACTCCAGAGCTGGAAAGAGAAGTCCCCATAACTTCGAGCTGTAAAAACCAGTGGGGATTGTGGCTAAGTGACAGGGAGGCTGCTGGAGACCCAAGCAATTCCTTTTAAAAGGCCGGTGCACAAACTTACGTGGTCCTGCTCCCTCTGAGCTCCAGCACTGGGGCAGCAGCTTGGTGGGATCCAGGGACATATAGGAGACATCGATAGGGATGCCTCCTGCACAGCAGCTCTTCCACTGTAGTCACAGCTGGTTCTCACAGCCAGTTGGCTTGAGGGTCAACTCCTCGCCAACTACAACAAGGCTCAACTACAACAAGACTGTGCACACAACCCACACAGGGATACACTTAGAGTGCCCAGCTCAGGTGACTGGAGAGGCTGAACCACTGAGCCATACAGGACACCTAATACACAAGGCCACTTTACCAATTCCGAGAGATATAGCAGCTCCACCTAATACATAGAAACAAACACAGGGAAGCAGCCAAAATGCAGAGACAAAGAAACATGTCACAAATGAAAGAACAGAATAAATCTCTAGAAAAAAAACTAAATGAAATAGAAGAAAACAAACTACTTGATACAGAGTTCAAAACAATGGTTATAAGAATGCTCAAGGATCTTAATGAGAGCTTCAAGGGACTTAGTAAGATTTCCAAAGATCTTAGTGAGAATTTCAAAGACATGAAAAAACACGAGTCAGAAATTTTAAGCATACACTAACTGAAATAAAGGATAATTTACAGGGATTCAATAGTAGAGTAGAGGATTCTGAGAATCAAATAAATGATTTGGAATATGAGGAAGCTAAAAACACCCAACTAGAAGAGCAAAACAAAAAAAAAATCCAAAAATATGAAGATAGTGTAAGGTAAACATGTCAAACTTGTGGCCCATGGGCCACATATGGCCCACAACGAATATTTTTGTGGCCCAGCCAGTATAACGGTATGTAAGAAACATTTTAATAAAAATTTCATAACTTAATTTTTACAATATCCTGTTATACATAGTTATGACTTCAGTGGAGAGCAAAGCTACAAAAATACTGAGGCCAACTCCACTTCAGTCAAGCAGATTGGAGTTGGTAGTGGATGCTGTTGGTGCCCTGCTAGCTTTAATTTTTTTTTCATTTATTGATTTGAGAGAGAGAGAGAGAGACATTGATTTGTCATTCTACTTATTTATGCATTCATTGGTTGCTTCTTGTATGTGCCCTGACTGGGGATTGAACCTGAAACCTTGGCATATCAGGATGACACTCTAACCCAAGCATGTCAAACTGGAGGCCTGTGGGCTGCATGCGGCCAACAACAAATACTAATGAACGATTACTCATTTACTTCAGCCCTTTGTATTCAGCATGTCTCTATAGAAATAAACCTATGTTTCTATGAAAATTGAAGCTTTTGTTTTTTTGCAGCCCACATAAACTTAAACCTTGTTTATTTGGTGTTAGCTTTTGAGTTTGACATGCTTGGTGTAAGGAGCCTCTGGGACAACTTCAAGCATACCAGCATTCGCATTATGGTGGTGCCAGAAGGAGAAGAGAAAGATGAAAATACTGAAAACCTGTTTGAAGAAATGATGACAGAAAACTTCCCCTAACTAGTGAAAGAAATAGATTTACAAGTCCAGGAAGCTCACAGAGTCCCAAACAAGAGGAACCCAAAGAGGCCCACACAAAGATACATCATAATTAAAATGCCAAGAGTTAAAGCCAAAGAAAGAATCTTAAAAGCAGCAAAAAAAAAAGTTAGTTACAACTGTCAGCTGATTTCTCAACAGAAACTTTGCAGGCCAGAAGGGAGTGGCAAGAAATATTCCAAGTGATGAAAAGCAAGGGTTTACAACCAAGATTATTCTATCCAACAAAGCTATCATTTCAAATTGAAGACCAGATAAAGAGCCTCACAGACAAAAAAAAAAAAAAAAAAGTAAAAAAGTTCATCACCACCAAACTAATATTACTTGAAATGTTGAAGGGTATTCTTTAAGAAGGAAGAAGAAGAAGAAGAAGAAGAAGAAGAAGAAGAAGAAGAAGAAGAAGAAGAAATATGAACAATAAAATGTCAATAAATACATATCTATCAACAATTGAATATAAAAATAAACATACAAGAAATCTAATGAACAAAATAAATGGATGAATAAAATAAAATCAGAGGCATGGAAATATGGAACAGACTGAGGAATCTTAAAGGGGGGTTGGGGAGAGATTAAACAAAAAACGTATATACAAATATGCATTACCTGTGGACACAGACAATAGGGTGGTGGAAGCCTGGGGCAGGGCAGGAACTGGGTGCAGAGGGGTATTGGGGGGGAAAAGGGGACATCTGTAATAACAATAAAGAAAAAACACACAAATAAATTACTGATATTTAGGAGCAATCTAAATTGATACACTGGCATAACTATCTATGTCCCCAGAATTGACAGCAAAGCTGCTCAGGCCATCAGAAGCAACAACAGGAAAAAGAAGAGTTGTAAGTCTTACCTGCTCACAGGGGTTACTGACCATCCTAGCTCCAGTGTGCAAGCAGTGGGTTTATTTCTGCATTATTCACAGCCTTTCATTCTCTTCATATTCCAGTTGGGAGTCCCACAGAGAACTAACTACCAACAATTGCTTTTAGAGATGGGCTTACTGAAAATGTCAGCAGCCACAATTCAACTGCTATCTCAAAGATTATTCAGTGTTACCTACACTATCTATCAATTATTGCCAGAGGAAGCAGCTGCCATTTTCAAATATCTTATTGGTAAACACACACACAATAATTGAGAATGGGCCAGTTGAAATAGGCACTCTCTTTTACAGTGGCAGCTCCCAAATACATGAACTTATTTTTGTTTTTTTGAAATGAAACAAAATCTTCTTTTGCACCAAAGGGGTCTAGGTAAAGACCCCACTGCTCGTATAGGCCCAAAGAACACCCATGGTCTCCAGTCCCACTTGCTCTGAGTTCTGCTCTCTGGCTAGTGCAGGATAAATGACCCTGAGATTCATTGGTTGTCCACACCATGAAAGTCTTGCACAGACACTTCCCTATAATGTATTTGCTTCCGTATAATGTATTTGCAGTGATTACTTAGACTGTTACTTCATGCTCCCCTTAATATTAGCTAGGAATATATATTTTCCAACCCCAAACTATCTTCCCCAGAAAAAAATAATTTTTCTCAGAGAAGAGTTAAAGAAAGAACATGTAAAGAAGTCCTACAGAGATAAATACCTCTTGCCTGTTCAGGTTCCAGATTCTGAAATTGACAACCTTTTAACTCTGGGGAGCAGGAGGCAGGGAAGATGGATGGAAAAAGTCTGGGACTGTTTACACCTGCTTGTTAGCAGTGACTACCTCTTTCTTTCCCCTCCCCCTTCTCTTCTTTGTTCCTCCTCACTTCCTTCCTTCCCTTTCTTCCTTTTCCCCCTTCTGCCTTTCTCACCCTTTCCTTGCTAACATAACCCTGGTTTATCATTGTCTGATGTCAGGAGGCAAACCAAATATAAAAAGTTCTGGAAGATCAATTATTTGTAATATGAACTCCGTCCTGTGTATTAACTTCAGCCACTCATCTGCATTGGCAAATCCCTGGTCCTCAAATTCCAGGACAATTTCTCCAATAATGCTATTATCTTACATGTTTGTGAACTAGAATTTTCTTTGTTTTTAGAAAATTTAATGTACTGTTGGAAGGTGAGGAGGAAGTTTCTCTCCTACCTTGGATATTGGCGGGAATGTAATTAGTGTAACTCCTGACTGCCTTCCCTCTCTTTATTAGCTCTTCCCCAGGGGAGTAATATAGTTGATGGGTGAGAGAAAGCAATACATGGTAAAAGCTTAAGCAGTTCATTGCTGCTGAGCAAAAAAGTTAGAGGGAAGGTGTAATGGGAGAAGAGCCTGGAGACTTAAGCAGGGATAGACGATGAAGTCTTAGTACCAGAGAGCCAGAGAGCTGGAAGAGGTCAAGATATGGAAGGATAGAGGAGAGGAATCTCCTGATGGATCAAGTTTCCTAGCAGGACAATGGGTGGTAGAGTTGATTCCAGGTGGTGGAATCACCTGGGCATCCATGTAGGACAGCTTATAGGGGTCGGTTAAGCAGGTATTTGCTTGATACCTTTAATCTTCTCAGTTACAAAACACAGTTTTTCAAATTATAGTGTACTTACTGATGGTAATAATATAAGTGGTTTAATACGGTTATAGAAAAATATGTTGTATAGCACAATATGGACCTTCTGGATATTTTTGCTCATAAATAAATTAAAAACAAAATTATTTAAAGAAAAATATTATGTATGTAAGTGAGAGTCCTGGATAAATGATTAGGGCAGAAATTATGAAGGCACTAATTATGAGGTTGGGGAAGCTTGATAAAAGAAGTGAGGTCTTGATAAAAAGGACCACAGGAAGGTTGTGGAGCTTGAGAGGTGTGGTGAAGGTTTGGAATAGCCACTGAAGGGGTGGGCCATGGAGTTCCAGGACAATGGTAGTGTTGTGGGCTTTTGTACTTTCGCCAATCTGTGTGGTTGTAAGATTTGTCCCAGCAGCTCAGTCACCTGCAGCAAGGACCAAGAAGACAGAATGGGATTTTGCTGAGAGGATATGAGCAAAGGTTGGAGATACAGGGGAATTGAGGGAACCTCTGAGAAAGTGATCCAAGTCATCAACCATAGAGTGCAATCCCACTTCTCCGTATACAGCCAAAAGAATGGGAAGCAGGGACACAGAGCTATTTTCACACCCATGTTCATAGGAGCATTACTCCCCAGAGTCAAAAAGTGGAAGAAGGTAAATGCCCATCAATGGATAACCAAAATATTGTACATACATACAATGAAATATTATTCAGCCTTAAAAAGGAATGGAATTCTGATCTATGTTACAACATGACATTGAAAACCTTATGTTAAGTGAAATAAGGCAGCCACAAAAGGAAATGTGTATGATTCCACTTCCATGAGGTACCTAGTGTTGGAGGTACAATGAAATATTATTCCACCTTAAAAAGGAATGAAATTCTGATCTATGCTACAACATGACGTTGAAACATTACGTTAAGTGAAATAAGGCAGCCACAAAAGGAAACATGTATGATTCCACTTCCATGAGGTACCTAGTGTTGGAGGAGGTCATGGAGGGGACATAATTGCCAGTTGACCCAAGAACTGCTAATCAGAGGCTCCTCAGCCCTCCCCTGTCCTTGGAATGCACACATCGCCCACCATTCCCACAGCGGGAGCCATTATCAAGGATGCAGGCTTGAAAGAGCAATGTGTTGTCCAGGCACCATCTGGACTGTGTAGGTGACTGAATCCCATTAGGGCCTCTATATAAACATTGATGATTCTGACAGCAGATGTGGAGATCTGGTTTTGTGACTCCCCAGACAAGCCTTGTAAGTTTCCTACTTATTAAACCTACCACGTTCATAGGACTCTCCTTGCCCTGTGTTTGGGGCCAGTTTCAGATTTCACCCGAGTTTACAAATCAATACTTCAAGTAGTCCCATTTATAGACACAGTAGAATGGTAGTTACTGGGGTTTGAGGGGAGGAGGAGTAGGGAGTTAGTGTTTAACGGGTATGGAGTTTCGGTTTGGGATAATGAAAAGTTCTGGAGATAATTGATGGTGATGGTTGTACAACATTGTGAATGTACTTAATGGTATTTAACTGTACATTAAAAATGATTAAAATGGTAAATTTTTTGTATATTTTACCACAAGGACAATAATAACAAACAAACTTTGAATGTATTAATTCAGTGAAAAATAACTAATACAGTAACATAATACTTGAATACTTTACCACTTGGGCCACTAAAACAGTCCTGATAGTGCTGAGGGTCTCACAAGATCTTTCAAAAAGTTTCTCCACTTCTTAAGCTACTCCTCTCTCAGAGAGACTCAGAACCGGCCTGGGGTGTGTTACAGATACCCACCCTCATTCTGTATCTCTCTCCCACCCCTCAGGAGCCTCAACCCACTGAAAACGTAATGCCTGCTTCCTTTAGCCAAATTTCTTGTCCCCGTTATCATAAGAAAAGCCAGAAAACCACAGGTTGATTGGTTCAAGTAAACACATAACCATAGTCATTGTCAGCTCCCCAATTTAAGATCCAGGTTTGAGCCAGACAGGACCCACTAGTATAATAAATAAGATAGATCATACTATTCTGAAAATAATGTTTATTCTGTGTTTACTCCCTTTACAGGGAGCTAGTCAATTGTGTACATTCTTAGTGCCTTACACTGGGCCAGACACATAGGAGCAGACAGGCATTCAGCAAATTTGTCCAGCTGAGCTAGAGATATTCAAGCAATTAAACTGAACATTTAGTAAGTACCTCTATTTTTTTTTATCTATTGCTGTGAAATGAATGACCTCGAACTTAGTGGTTTAAAACAACAATAATCATATATTGTCTTTTACAATTTGGTGGGTGATACATTCAGGTGAAACACAGGAGCGATGGCTTCATGATGACTGGGGCCCCCAGTGGAAGACCTGAAGCCTGGGGGCGGGAATCATCTGAAGGCTCATTCATTGACATATCTAGTACTTAATATTGGTGTCACCACATGTGACTCCTCCATGTGGCTTGGGGTTCTTCCCAACATGGCGGCTGGATTCCAAAGTAAGCATCCTACAACAGAAACATAGAAAGAGGCAGTAACCAAATATTGCCTGTATGGCTTATCTTCAGAAGTCACACAGCATCATTTTTGCAATATTTGGGACAGTTACAAAGTGTGGCTAGGTTCAAGGAAAGGAGACATAGATCCTAATGGAGGCATGTCAATGGCACTTTGTAAGAAGAGCATGTGAGATGGGTTATATATTAAATGTGGCCCTCTTTGGAAAATACCTTTGCCACGGGGCTTTTAATGTGTCAAGCACTGTGTTAATGCCTTTTTCTAGGCTTTTAAAAAAAGAATATTTATTTAAAAGTTCTTTTGGATGATTGAATAGAAATCAATGATAGTAACATTCTTTTGTTCTTGTTCTACTTCATGCTCTCATAAGTCTAAAAAAGCAGAATATAATTGGTTATCTTTTTTATGATTCAAGGGTGATTTACTTAGTAACTTGTTTGTTCAACAAGTATTTATTGAGCTCCAACTGTCAGGCACTCCATTTAGGTGCCTAAGGAAGAAGTGAACAAAACAGAAATAGTTTCTGTCCAGGTGAAGGTTATAGTTTGGTTAGTGATGGAAGAATGAATTGTGACCATTGTTTTATTTATGTTCAAAGTCAATACAGAGACAAACAATAGAATGATAGATTGATAAGAGTATAAAGGACTCTTTTCGTGAAGGCCACCTTTCTTTCCTGGTAGGCCATGTCGACCAGAGAGTTGACCATTCTAATTTTCAAACTACTGTATCTAGGATACAAAAGAGGAAGTTTCTGACGGCAATAAAGCCTCATGGCAATTTAAGCTCATTTTTCTCTTCTCTGCTTTTCTGTGAAGCCACAGAAGTGGTCAGTTCCTTCATTACAAAAATTTGTTATATATTAAGTAATTGTTATTAAGTCATTTATTAGCTTTTCCCTTTTCTGGCTAAACTTTCTCAACTTTTAAACTTTTTCTCATAGGGGTATTGTCTATTCTGTAATCATTTTAATATATAGTCTTCTCTCTAGGGAATCTCAGACTGTACACAGTATTTTGAATAAAGCCAAAGAGCCAAGAGAGTGAAAAGATAACTTGTGGTCCTACACATGTGAGTACACACTGATAACACTGACTTTTAATGTGAGACCACATTGTATGTGTTTTCAAGTTCACTGACTTTTCTGTTCCTCTTCTTTGTAACATGGGTTCCAACTCATGTTTGTAACCTAGCTCTAATTTATGCTTTGTTCTTACTAGTAAATGTCCATGTTCAACCCCACTACTAGAATTAACACTTTAACAAATAAAATAGGCTCTGAGATCCTATTTCCTTACCTTGATAATTTAAATATTTTAGCATTCTTTCTTACCTAGAATTGAATGTTTGAATTAAACAAACAAGTTTGTTTTATTATTATTATTTTATTGATTTCAGAGAGAGGGAGAGATTGAAATATCAATGATGAGAGAGAATCATTGATTGGCTGCCTACGAGGGATCGAGCCCGCAACCCTGGCATGTGCCCTTGACCAGAATTGAACCTGGGACCATTCAGTCCGCAGGCTGCTGCTCTATCCACTGAGCAAACTTGACTAGGGCTAAACAAACCAGTTTTATACACCCTTAGACTTGGTTTCGGTGATTCAGCAAATATTTACTGTGCACCTACCTGTATGTGCCAGGCAGTGTGCAAAGTGCTATGGGGCCTAATGCCCAGCAGAATCAAGCATGGTCTCTGCCTTCTTAGAATCTAGTTTCTGGTAGGGGAGCTAGACATTAAATGGATTGCAGGTAAAAAAAAAAAAAAAATGCTTACTTAATTAAAGGTAGAACAGTATTGATATGGGTTGGACCAGAGAACCTGATATTTTAGTTAAATGAACTTTTAATTTTTGAATAGTTTTGTGGTAGGCAGTTAGACAGACATGAGCAGAGCAAGGGCAGTGGGCCAGGCACAGAAGGTCACTAGGGCTGAAAGCCCTGGGGGTCTAGCAAAGGACAATTATAGGGTGGGACCTCGCCACCAGGGTTACCTTTCTTCCCCTAGCATATCACTGGTCATGCGGTTTGGACCCTTGACCTTTTCTCCCTAAAGATAACATCTAGGCCGCAGTTGTATTTCAGCTCCAGGCCCAGAAAAGTAACAAAACCAGCCATGGCTGACCTTAGGACCAGCTGCACTGAACAATGACCTCCTGCCCTGGTGCCAGCCCATCAATCCGTGGAGACTTAGACACAGAAAGGACACACCTGGATGGAAAGCTGCTGAATATTCTGTTGAGACTTCCCCTGGGATTGCCCCTGAAATCTCCAACATTAAACCTTAGTATGGAGGACCCAGTGCGCTCTTCCTCCTGGGAGCATGCCTGAGCCTTTCCTTCTCCCGTTCCCTTCCCCCGACCCTCCTCCTTCAGGGTTGTTACCATTAGCTTCCTCACTCCCAAGCTCCCAGGGCTCTTCCTTTACCTGTATAACTTGTTTCCTAAGCCCATTTCTTTTACCAATTACTTTTTCTACCTCTGTGATTTACCAAATAAATATTCTCTTATAGTTTGGGTCTTGGCTCTGAATTCTTTCCTAGCCAGTACTCAAGCACCAAAGTTGCTGAACCCAGATCTGGTGTGACCCCACTGACCTAACACATGGTGCTATTCCCACTGCCTACAATAGTTTTAGATTTACAGAAAAATTGAGAAGATACTACAGAGCATTCTCATATACCCAGTGCCTAATTTCTCCTATTAAAATTTTACACTAGTAGGATACATGTGTTACAATTAATATACCACTGCCGGAAACCAATTCCAGCATGTTCAGCAGGGCTGAATCTGGGAATGGCTGATGGCATTTCCCCAAACCTGAATAGGATACATTAAATTGATTGCTTGGCTGCCAGACAGCTCAGGGCATCTTAATCTACATGTTATTGCCTCCTACTGGCCAAACACCTGAACAGCCGTAGGCTAATCTTTCCATTCTGACAATGCTTGCATCTACCCTTTGAAGTGTATATTTCTGCCTCGCCTCAGGACAAGTTGTGTTAATAAAAAGCATGGGGTCCTGAGACAAGGAGAACTTAGAACTTAGATCTTAGCTCCTTCAGCTAGGCTCCTCTGACCCCCAATGCCTTTCAAAATTATCTTTCGTCTCTAGACTCCTATTTAATCTACGCACAGTCTTCTCCAGATTCCTGAACCCTTCCTAATGCCGGAACAAGAGCACCAATATACCACTTAACACATTATCATTGATATGTGGAGTTGGGGTGCACACTTGCCTTGTGGGTTCTTGTCCTACAAAATCTGAAGAATAAAATTTGAGAACTAAAATGTGGAAGTTTATTGGAAGCATACACAAACTCTCCCTGGGGTGGGGTCCCCCAATGGGAAAAGCCTGCTCTCTCTCTCTCTCTCTCAAATGTGAAAAAAACCATATCCTGTTCTGGGTCTCTTTGTCTCCAGTTTATACAGGTCTTTGTCTGAGCATGACCCTTTCTAATTGGACCCCCTCCCCATTTTATGACCCCATGCTTTCCTAATCGGTCACTCTTTTGCAGGGTATCAATTCCAAAGTTCAAAGCCCACCTGGTGTTCCCCTCTTTCTCTTTCCCTTATTTTGTAACATTTCTCAATCCCCTGTGAATGTAAGATAAGCATTCTGGTGACTCCAAGCCTTCACCTAGGCCAGTGATGGCGAACCTTTTGAGCTCAATGTGTCAGCATTTTGAAAAACCCTAACTTAACTCTGGTGCCGTGTCACATATAGAAATTTTTTGATATTTGCAACCATAGTAAAACAAAGATTTATATTTTTGATATTTATTTTATATATTTAAATGCCATTTAACAAAGAAAAATCAACCAAAAAAATGAGTTCGTGTGTCAGAGGTGACACCATCTGAGGTGTCATAGGTTCGCCATCACTGACCTATGCATTCCTCTCCCATGGACCCCCCCTTATTTCCTAATTGCCTAGCCTGTCTCTAAAATCTCTTTCATCATTACCTAAAGTCCATAATTTATTCAAATTTTCTTATTTTACTAAATGTCCTTTTCAGGTTCTAGGATTCCATCTAGAATGTCAGTTATTTCTAGTCATTATGTCTCTTAGGCTCTTCTAGAAGGTGTGACAGTTTCTCAAACTTTCCTCCTCACTGATGAATGACCTGGACAGTTTGAGGAGAACTGGATCAGGTATTAGTAGAATGTCTCTCCATTGGAATTTTGCTGATGCTTTTCTCATATTAGACTGGGGTTATGGGTTTTGGGGAGAAAGGTCACAGAGGTAAAGTGCCATTGTTACCACAGCAAATCCAGGGTACACACTGTCAACATGACTTACCACTGTTGATGCTGGCCTTGCTTGCTGTCTGAGGTTGTGTTTGTTCCATTCCTCCACTGTGAAGTTACTCCCACGGGTCCATGCCATGCTCTTCAGAAGGAAGTCACAACGCACAGCCTACATGTAAGGAGTGGGGAGTTATGTTCTGCCTCCTTGAGGCCAAAGCATCTCCATAAATTATTTGAAAATTTTCTGCATGACAGATTTGTCCAGAAAGTTTGTTTTAATAACCAGCTTTGTCATTTACTAGCCCTGTAACCTTTGGCAAGTGGCTTCACCTTGCTGAGTTTGTTTTCTTATCTTTAAAACTAGAGGCCCAGTGCAGGAATTCATTCATGGGTGGGGTCTGGCCGACCCACCCCAATGGGGGCTGATTGGGGTTGGGGCTGGCTGAGGCAGGGGCTGGCTGAGGCAGGGGTCGGACGATCGGGGCCTGGATCAGGCCAGTTGGCTGCCTCGGTGCGCGTCATAGCCACCGGTCGTCTGGTCATTCTGGTTGTTCTGCTGTTCAGGTCACTGGGTTTTTATATATATAGATGTGTCTTCACATACATTTTTAAAAATATATTTTTATTGATTTCATTTTTTAAAATATATGTTTATTGATTTCAGAGCAGAAGGGAGAGGGAGAGAGATATAGAAACATCAATAATGACAGAATCATTGATCTGCGGCCTCCTGCACGCCCCCTACTGGGGTTGGAGACTGCAATCTGGCCAGAAATTGAACTTTGACCTCCTGGTTCATAGGTGGAAGCTCAACCACTGAGTCACACCAGCCAGGCTTCACAAACTTTTTTTTTTTTAATCTTCACCTGAGGCTATTTTTTCCCCCCATTGATTTCTAGAGAGTGGAAGGGAGAGGGGCGGGGGGGGAGTGGGTGGGAGAGAGAAATATTGAGGTGGGAGATGATGGGGAATCCAACCCAAGAGCCTTAGGTCCTCAGGCTGACACTCTAACCACTGAGCAACCAGCCAGGGCTCACATACATTTTTGAGACATGGTAGACCAACCTGCTTTGTGCTTTATGAACTGGGACTAGATGAAGGTCTTAGTAAATCAGACTTCTTGTTGAGTAGGCTGTCCCACTCCCAGCCCCGCCATTTCTGGAGGTGATCTAGGTGGTGCTTTCCCCAGGCAGTCAGAGACAATGGATTGGCCACCGGGGCGTGGGGAGAGAAACTATGGCTTCAGGGGGTGATTGCTGGCTTAGGACAGACCCTCACGCCCCAGTAGGTATTTCTGCTTTAAATTCCTCCCCTTCCTGCCAGGAAAGCTCCTCATCTTGGGTGATTGCTGCCATGAAGATTACCCAATATAGCCGTTTTAAGGCCTATTAACCTCGCCAGAGGTATGAGGAAAAGAAGGGATTTTTCTAATCAGGTAACACGAAGAGAGTCTGAGGTCAGGAGCGTTTTGGCCCATGGATTTCAGCAGCGGCCTCCATCCCTTACTCTTTGGGGCGTCCTCTCTCTCTCCTTGGCTTCTCCCTCAGACTCTTCAGAGTATTTTTGGTTTCAGTTTTTGTGCAAGTTCCTCAGGCAGTTGCAGGTTGTGATTAGGATGATTGTCTTTATGAAAGACACTTGAAAGTCAGGTTGGAACAGGGCGTGCGCACGTTCTTTGCAGAGGATGTTGAGCGTGTTGACTGAGAGCCTGCTTGCCAGAACAAGATCCTTCCCCGCGCACCAGAAACAATCTGCTATTGTCTCCAGGGATAAAACGGTGCCAATAAAACATGAGCACTCCGCGCCAAGAGGAGGAATACCGCATTAACTGCTTCACCACTAAACGCAATGACGGGAAGGGAGAGAGGGCGAACACCCTCTCCTCTGTTTTCAGCTTGCAGCCCCAGAGCACAGATGGGACCAGAGCGGTCTCATGGGTCCTGGTACAGTGGAGGGAATGTTCACAGGGGCAGCGCTCTTGATGCTGCCAGTGGAGAAAGTGGGGCGCCCCCGTAGTTTCCTTTCACACTTGTCTGGGTCCCAGAAACTGTGACCTCAGGGACAGTCCTGTGCCAGGACTTAGGGAAAGGGAGGGGCAACGTGTAGCTTTTAGGGCACGTTAAGAGGATAAAATGCAGTATGCATGGAGGGAGCCCAGGAAGAAGAAATGAGAGACAGAGAAGACCAAAGACAGTACATTGAATTAGGTAATGGGAAGGCTTTTATGCTTTAATTGGCCACTTCATGAGCAAGGGGCTATGAAAAGATAGGAGGGGGAACTAACGTTTTCAGAGCCCCCTGTCTTATGGTCTCCTTTAACCTCTGATTAATGAAAATAAAGGGGTATTAATTAAGTCTTTGTGGGAACTCCATTTTCTTTCTTCCCACAGTCTGTGTCAGAATCTGATCCTCCCTGCAATTCATAGGAAACACTCAGGTGATATTTTGGGCCTCCTGTTCTTCGCCTGACCACTCACCCAGCCCACCCTGTATTCTGTCCTCACACAATTCAGCTTTCCTGTTTAGAAATTGAAAATAAAGGGGTATTAAGTAAGTCTTTGTGGGGACTCCATTTTCTTTCTTCCCACAGTCTGTGTCAGAATCTGATCCTCCCTGCAATTCATAGGAAACACTCAGGTGATATTTTGGGCCTCCTGTTCTTCGCCTGACCACTCACCCAGCCCACCCTGTATTCTGTCCTCACACAATTCAGCTTTCCTGTTTAGAAATTCAGGTACTGTGCACCAGCTCAACACTGCAGGAGTTTGGGTCCTGGCTTTATGTGAGCAACCACGAAGGGGTAAAGATATGGGCAACGGTTTGAGTCCCCTCCTTTTACCAAAGGCCTCTCACACAGAACCACAGCTCATTTCTGAGTCAGCACGATTCCTAGCCAGTTCTAATGTCATGCATTCCAAGTTTGTCTGTGATCCTTTATGAACTATCTGTGGTGGTGTTGGTGGGGAGGGGGGTGGATCAGCTCTTTAAAAGTTGAGTCTCACAATCTCAATAACTGATTCACAACTGGTTCTGGTTCTATTACGTATATTTCTCTTCGTCCTCTCCCTAGGTGTGTCTGACAATCTTGCAGGGAAGTCTGGACCTCGTGTAAGAAAAATTGTAGAGATCTAGATGGCGTTCTCCTTTTTTCCAGAGAGAATATTATTTAGCTTCTGGAAGGCAGTTAGTAGAGGAGCAGGTCACCTTAATGCAATTAGGGAGCAAACTGATTTGAGTCTGAGTCAGAGTCTAAGGCTTTGACTATTTTGGGTTTGCCCTTATTTCTAAGATGTAGAAAGTCTCAAATGGAACCCTGGAGTGTTTACCTGGGCACCTCTACTTCGGTGGCCCCTGAACCACCCCACTCCCCCCCGTTTTTAAAAATTTCCCCAGCACAGTATTTCAGCCTCTTAGCAGGTTCTTCTTGGCTCAGCTCCTCTATGTGTTGGTGTGTACCACAGACAAATGGATGACTTTTGTTTTGTTTTGTTAATCTTCACTTGAGGATATTTTTCTATTGATATTTAGGGAGAGTGGAAGAGAGAGGGAGAGACAAAGAGAAACAGCGATGTGAGAGAAACACATAGATTGGTTGCCCCCTGCATGTGCCCCGACCAGGGCCCAGGCAGGGGAAGAACCTGCAACCAAGGTATGTGCCCTTGACTAGAATCGAACCTGGGACCCTTCAGTCCGCAGGCCGACGCTCTATCCACTGAGCCAAACCGGTAAGGGCCCCAAGAACTTTAAAAAAAAAAGTTCTTGTTTGACTTTTTACCTATTGTTTAAATGTGACATCTCACATTTGGAAGTGTGTGTTTCTAAAGGACAGGAGTTCATATTTCTTGCTTCTCCCATCATGACTTACAGAGTAGGTACCCTAGAATAATTACTGAATAAGTGGATTTTAGAGTTGCCATCTTTCTGGGAAGAAACCCCCCACCCGCCCCCAGAATCCAGCTGAACGATTCAGGGTGACAGCCAGACAGAGGCTTCCTGCCTGAGCTGGGACAGACCATCTGCATCTCACTGAGGCAAAGGAGAAAGGAAGCCAAGAGACAGAGCACATCAGTTTCTTCGGCTGTGAAATGAATAGGATGACTGTAGACAATATCTAAGTCCTTTCCGACTCTAACAGTTTGTGCACCTGTTAGCCAACCCACACGCACTCTCTGGTCCCTTTATTGAGGGTTTTGTTAAAGACAGCGAGCGCCACATCCACACTTTTGTTTCCTCAGGCCACTCACATGCTGGGTGCTGCTCTGTGATGAGGGAGCCTGCAGGCTGGGTGCTGATTTTTGTATGAACTCTGTGCACCGCTTTGTGAGTTTCCTAGAGTTACTATGACAAATTAATCATAAACTAGATAGCTTAAGACAACAGCAATGTATTCTCTCCCAGTGGTGGAGGCCTGAGGTCTGAAGTCAAAGTGTCAGCAGGGTGGGCTCCTTCTGAGGCTCTGAGGGAGAACCATCGCAGGCCTCTCTCTTAGCTTCTGGTGGTGGCTGGCATTCCCTGGGGTGTGGATGCATCATTCTGATCTTTGTCTCCATCTTCCCATCACTGCCTTCTCTCTGTGTCTCTCTATCTGCTCCTCTAACGACACCAGTCATTAGATTTAAGACTGTACTTTAAGTCCAAGTTCACTTAATCTCAAGATCCTTAGTTACGTCTACAAAAATCCTATTTCCAAATAAGGTCACTTCCTGGGGTTATAGGTGGACGTGCATTTTTGGAGAGCACTGTTCAAATCACTGTAACCAAACTAAATCTGATTCTTTCTTTTTTCAGTTTATGACTAGATTTTAATAGAATGTGTAAGTCTGACCTCTTACACTTTATTTATTTTTTTAAATATATTTTATTGATTTTTTTCAGAGAGGAAGGGAGAGGAATAGAGAGTTAGAAACATTGAAGAGAGAGAAAAATCAATAAGCAGACTCCTACATACCCCCTACTGGGGATGTGCCTGCAACCAAGGTACATGCCCTTGACCGGAATCGAACCTGGGACCCTTCAGTCCACAGACTGATGTTCTATCCACTGAGCCAAACCAGTTAGGGCGACCTCTTACACTTTAAACAAATAAAACCTAAAAGTTACTTGATTGGCTCAAAATGGCTTTATGGAAAACCTAATCCGTAATAACACAGCCTTGAGTGCAAAGGCTCTATCTTTTTTTGAGCAAAGCGCACAAGGGGACAGGGCAGCAGAGGAGAGGGGCCCAGACATTTACAATAGCAGGCATTTTCTCTTCCTCTTCCTGACGGGAGGTGGGCAGAGAACAGCTCGAATAGCCTCATCGAACACTGTCTTGAGGCCTCTCGGTGTGAGAGCCGAGCACTCCAGGTACTTTACAGCACCCATCTCCTTAGCCATGGCTAAGCCCTGCAAGTAGGTGATAGTGTCAACTTCTTCTCCTTCAGTTTCTCAATTGTGTCTTTTGCATCCCTAAGATCAAGCTTAGTCCCCACCAGGATGATGGGAGTGTTGGCACAATGGTGTCACACTTCAGGATACCACTTTGTAGGAATGGTTTCAAATGACACAGGACTCACAAGAGAAAAGCAAATTAAAAATACATCTGTCTGCGGGTAATATAGGGGACATACTCTGTCATAATCTTCTTGTCCAGCAATATCCCATAAGCCCAAATACACCGATTTTCTATTTACCATAACATTGGCAGAATAGTTGTCAAAGGCAGTGGGAATATATTCTCCAAGAATATATCCAGGAAATGCATTGGTTGTATAATTGATCAGTAGGCAAGTTTTACCTACAGCTGTCTCCCACCACCACACACTTTTTCCCCCCATTTTTAAATTATATTTATTTATTTTAAATATATTTCTTGTTGATTTTAGAGAGGAAGGGAGAGGGGAGAGAGATAGAAACATCATTGATTGACTGTCTCCTGCATGCCCCACACTGGGGATCGAGCCCGCAACCCAGGCATGTGCCCTCACCGGGAATTGAACTGTGATGTCCTGGTTCATAGGTTAACACTCAACCACTGAGCTATGCCAGCCGGGCCCACCACCACACACTTGATGGCCTGCATCTGGGCTGCTCGCCGGCTGCAGCACAGGCAGCGGGCGCTGAGGTGAGAAGCAGCAGGCTCTGGTGCACGGGCAGCTGCCACCAAAGTAACTCTTAAAACCATAGGCTTTATGATGGCAGGAATTATGTTTGTCTTGTTCACTGCAGTCAGATTGAAGGCATTTAACATTTGTTGAATAATAAATGAATAAAATTGAAATAGGGTCCAAGTGGTAGGTGTGTAGTACGTGTTGCCAGCTACAATCAAATTAAGATGTTTGGGTGCTTGCTCTTTATGGGTTTTCAATGCATTTATGTAAGGTTTTATGCTTTATTGGGCTTCTAACTATTAACCTAGGACACAATCTATCAGCTAAAAGTGAATTTCTTTGTGGCCTTCTTTAAAAAATTTATCTTTATGTCATATATTTATTTCCCTACTTATTTTTTTAATCCTCACCCAAGGAGATTTTTTAATATGTTTTTAGAGGGGGGGGGGAGAGAAACATTGATGTGAGAGAGAAACATCTATCAGTTGCCCCCATTAAGCATCCCCACCAGGGATTGAATTGCACCTTGATATGTGCCCTGACCAGGATCAAACCTGCAACCTTTTGGTGTACAGGATGACACTCCAACCAGATGAGCCACCTGGGGAGGGCTATTTCCTTACTCTCTGTCTTCTTATTTCTTTTTCCTTTGTTTTCTCCTAGTTTGTGTTCTAGTAATACCACCCGTTACAAGTCTGATTTCTTCTCAATTCTTTTTTCTTTCCATGTCTTTTTAATTTTTCCAGCTTCTTATAATCAGGCTTTTAAAAGGTATGGGTGTGGAGTATAAATATATATATTTAAACAAATATATATTTTAATAAGACTTAGATGAAAGGGATCCCAAGCGTTTAGGTAGATTTGAATCTGAAGAAATAAAGAATGAAACTTAATGATTTTATATTGCATTTCCCTGAAGAAAGGAGAAGCCACTATTTTGCATTTGAAAGTAGTCATAAGAGGAAAAGAATTCCATGTTTTCTTAAGGTATTGCTGTCTGCATGTCTTCTAACTATTAACCTAGGACATAATGAGGGAGGCGACATTATATATAATAAGCTGCTAGCCATCCAACTAAGAAATCCCTTCTCACGCCATTTCCTGCAGAGTGAGATTGTACGGATGCCTGCGAATATCTAAACTTGCTGCACTGTTTAAACATCCCTATTACCTTTCTGAGCCTTAGATGTAGTCCTTTGATTTGTTCTCTCTCAAGCTCCTTAAAGCTTCTTCTATGCCAGTTTGGATAGTATTTGGGGAATCTTGATGAATATGCTCATTATCTAATACAAAGTGACATAAAACACTCCTGCCACGAACTCTGCCACATAACCATACCCTGCTGAACTCCCGCAATTCATTCAGTGCTAGATTAATAGCATTTATGTTATTCATGGATCTCGGTTGACCTTGATCTGCTAGAAACTCCCTCCTTTTTATCTCTGTTCCATACTGGGAAGGTTTTGTCCCACATTAACAATAGTTCCTTTGTACATCAAAGTACACCCCCCATCCAACATCCCAAGTTTTAATTTTCCTTGCATGCATAATATGTATCTCTCTTCTGTTCAATGTCTGTTATTTCTTACTTATGTTTAATTGATGAATAATAGAAATTTCTATTTGTTTTGCAAAAGAAAAGTACTTAAAAATTAACCTTTTAAAATGTGATTTTAAAAAAAGCAGCTTTATGAGTGAAAAAAGTTCATAGAATTGATTTTTTTCCTTTTTTAAAATTTAAGAAATATAGATTAAGTAGTGATCTAATCTGCTGTACCTCCATTTGTCTAGTAGCTTTCAAATAATAGTATTTATTTGTCTTGGAAAATATAAGAGTTTTAACTATACTGAAATGCCCGTATTTGGGTTGAGTCCT
>NW_005353753.1:1334889-1408257 GCF_000412655.1 Myotis brandtii
AATAATACAGACATTGAATGAAGGTTTGTGGGCAATAATTGAGAGTTTAATTCAGTGAGTCAATTTTTCCATTCCTTTTAGGAAACTTCCTTGCAAAGCACTTACCAAAAGCCAAACAAATAAGTAAAACAGAAAACAAAATCTAAAAACAAAATCCTCATAACCAGGAATTACTCTGTAATGTGAATCTTCCCTCCTCTTAATAAAACATGTAATTATAAAGTAACCCCTTCAATTAGTTTGTTGTTGTTTTTGTATTCAGTGACTACTTATCTGGTATTTAGTAGTTCTGTATAAAACATTTGCAGCTCAGTTCTCTAGCAATTACTCTAGTAGCAGCAGTAGGTGGATAAAATCTTTTAAAACCTTTAAAATTCAGCATTTTCTAACAGTCTCTTATTTTCACTTGAGACTGAAATATTTATTTGATGTATTTCTAGTTCTGGTATATTACTTCTCTGTGAGGAGGTATCCCATAACTATTTATGATAGCAAAGTGAGAATTACTTTACTTAGAAAAAAAAAAATCCAAATTCTCCAAATATCAAATTTTAGTGAGAATAAATAGCACCCGGGCAGCTTTTTTAAAATGCAGATTCCTGGGAGCCACCTTGAGAAATGCTTACTTAACTTAGTAGATTTGGAGGCAAGGACCCAAGCCTGTGTTTTAAGAACACAGGCCTGTTGATGCCAGTGTGCTTGGCTACAGATCAACTCTGAGAAACATTGTTCTAAACTATTATGGAGCAAAGAACTAGTTCTATTGCTGGGGACCTTTTGGAGTTTGGGGACCTTAAGGTTTGAAGAACACAGTGGAAATGTATTCTGTAATGCTTATGTTGTACCTGGACATACAGCAAAGATGCATAAGACACATAAACTAGAGAGAGGAAACACTTCTCAGGTTCGGCTTTCAATACCTTGCCAAAAGCAGAAAGGGGAAACCTTCACAGAAATTGGTGTAGAAGGTAATACGGAATGAGGAGTGTTGTTGGAGGTGAAGGTGGCAGGACATTTTCCTCTTTACATCTACTGGGCTTATTTAAAACGAGTTATTAAATTAATCATGAAAAATAATAGGACAAGCTAAAAACTGCTCCTTGAGAATAAAATTATTCACCAACTCCTCTATACTTGTTTTTGTTTTCTAAGTTTTATCATAGTTGTGTCATAAGGATATTTTGGAAATGAAGAGATTCAAATCATTAGTTTTTAACTCCTTCAAGATAAATTGCTCATTTCCCCTGATTAATAGTTGTGGGCTATTCACAGTCCAAATTAACATAATTAGTGTAGAGCCTACTTTAAAATGAGATCATATAGTTAATTGTTTTTTTTTTTAAATCTACATTTGACTTCAGTAATTACATGAGATAGTATACATGAAAGCGCCTGGCACAGAATCTGACATATGCTAAGTATTTAGATCCAATTGCCTATTTAGCATCTCCCCTCGGATAACTTACAACCAGCTCAAACTCAATGTAAGCCAAACTGAACCATCTTTTCTGCCTCCTCTCCAAATGTTCCCGAGGCTACCAGTTACTCAAACCAGAGCCTTTGGTTCATCCTTGATGTCCTAGGTCCTTCTCCCCTCCAAGTCTTTTTGATTTTCTCCATATCTCTTAAATTATCCACATCATTCATTCATTGCTCAGTGAATCAAACAGTGATGATCTGTCTGAAGCTTCTAGGCAGGTAATGTGTGATCACCTTTAGATCCAAAGAGATTACAAAGCAGATAGTATCAGTGTGCAAGGGGAAGGGGTGGGGGGTGTAAGGAACACAAAGGGACCTTTAAGCCATGTTAAGAATTTTTGAAATTGTACCCTAAGAAAAATGAGAAAAGTTTGAAGAGTTTCAAGCATGGAAGTGACATGATCAGATTTGAGGTTTACCAAGATTGCTTCTTTCCAATTCTCTGATCCCATTTGTCACAACACAAGACCAGGTTACAAGCATCTCTCCTCTGGAGTATTTACACCTGGTCTCCTTGCCGTGTTCCTTCTGCCCTCAAACACCTGCTCTGCATTGCAAATAAACAACGAAGCAATACACACAAATAAGAATCCTAGAAATCTGATTATATCACTCTCCTATTTCAAATCTTTTAATGATTTCCTAATGCCCTCAGGATAAAATTCAAATTCCTTGACAAGGACTCTATGGTTTATGGCTAAATGCTTTTCTTTCCAGCCTCTTCTCTCACCACTTTCCCTCCCACACACTCCAGGTATACTGACTTCTTTCCTGTATTCTAACGAACATCTTATCCCTCACTCCAACCTTACTCCTCTCCATGCTTGGGCGCCAACCCAGTCCAGCTCCATTTGGGGTGGCAAATTCTTTAAGCTTCACTTTTCTAACTCTTGACTATGTGAAGTTCCCTGCTAATGATTGCCATCTTTTTCAATTGAAACATTTATGACATGTTTTCCTGTCAGACTTAAGCTCCACCATGTCTGTCCTGATCAGTAAGTACTTCAGTCATAGATCCTTGAACAGTACCTGCCATATGGCAGGCTCTCAAGAGACCTAATAGGATTTCTTTTTTAAAAATATATATTTTTATTGATCTCAGAGAGGAAGAAAGAGGGAGAGATAGAAATATCAATGATGAGAGAGAATCATTGATCAGCTGCCTCCTGTACACAGGGGATTGAGCCCGCAACCTGGGCAAGTGCCCTGACTGGAATTGAACTGTGACCTCCTGGTTCGGGCCTGTAGAATTTTAGTACACACCTGCCAAATAAATGAATAAGAAGTACTTATTACCTTCCTTTTTCTTGCCTTTTATATAGTGTACTTCTAAAGAGTTCTAATGTGCTAATTGGACCGAATGTCCTTCCGGGCACCATTCCAGACATCCTTCCGGATGAAGCTGGAATACCAGACATCCTTCCAGACAAAGCTGGGGCGGAGCAAAGATCGGGTCCCGGGAGCCTGCTGGAGGGAAGCCGGTGCCAGCACCAGGGGAAGGAAGGCCTACTCTTGCATGAATTTTCGGGCACCGGGCCTCTAGTATCTCAATAATGACGTATCTGCTTTGAATTTAGATGATATATGCTAGTCCTATTACAGTGTTGAAGATAAAGGTAACCAAGTTAAATTTTAGATAGGGATGTGGGTTCTGATAGATTAGGCAAACAAGGAAAGACTTAAGGGAAATTACTTCTATTCTAAATGAGGGATGCTAAATTTGGATATTGTCAATTGCTCTCCATGAAGGTTGGACTCATTTTCATGCCCACCAGCAGCAATCTAATTCCTGGGTCAGCAAACTGTTTGAACTTTGGCAATCTGATAATGGTAAAAAATGGAATTTCATTATAGTTTTAATTAATATTTTTAAATTATTATTTGATTGAAGATTTTTTATATTTTCAAGAGACATTTGCATTTACTATATGACTTCTCTGTTTCTAAACATTTTATTGTTTTTTTTCTTATTAACATCAAGGAGCTCCAGATATTAGAGAAATTAGACACTTTTGACAAATTGCAAATATTATTCCCAGTTTGTTTTGGCATTTTGACTTGATTTATGGTATAGAGACATATACATATATACCTATATTTACCATGTAGCAATGTTCTCTTATAATGTCATCAAATTTAAAGTCCTACTTTATGATTTCTGGATTTTTGTATCAACATTAGAAAGAATTTCCCTGCTCAAAAATTACTTAAATTTTTGTCAGTATTATGTTCTTAATGTTTTATTTTCATGTTTAAATATTTGCTTGAACTGGGATTTCTTTTTAAAAAATATTTTTATTGATTTTTAGAGAGAGAGAAAGGGAGAGGGAGAGATAGAAACATCAATGAGAGAGAAACATCATCAATTGGCTGCCTTCTGCATGCCTCCTATTGGGGATCAAGCCTGCAACCCTGTGTATGTACCCTGACGGGGAATTGAACCAGTGATCTCTTGGTTCATGGGTCGATGCTCTACCACTGAGACACACTGGCCAGGCAAACTGGAATTTCTTTTATTGTAACTTATGAAGTAAGGAATAATCTCCCCCCACCCCCGCCCCCCCGAGATGGCTACCCAGTTGTCCCCATATCTTTTATCAATGGAGAATACTTTTTCTCCATTGATTTTAAGTCTTTGTCAAATATTACATTTTACATTTATTTATGTAATTTCTATTTTGTTGCTCTATCTGCATGTTTATATGACAGAACCATATTGTCTGTAATACCGGTAGCTTTACAATTGACTTGACATTGAGAAGGACTAGTCTTCCTGACCACCACTATTATTTCAGAAATTTTGTAGTTTTTGCTATTTTATTTTTTAATTTTTATTTGTTTTTCCATTTAGTTTATGTAATTAAAAAGTTCCATGTATATGATTATTTTTTTAAAATATGTTTTATTGATTTTTTACAGAGAAGAAGGGAGAGGGATAGAGAGTTAGAGATATCGATGAGAGAGAAACATCTATCAGCTGCCTCCAGCCCCCAACCAAGGTACATGACCTTGACCAGAATTGAACCTGGGACCCTTCAGTCCTCAGGCCGATGCTCTATCCACTGAGCCAAACCAGTTAGGGCATGTATATGATTATTTGAATGAAGCTGAATTTATAAGCTAACTCAGAAAAATCCTAATTGATATTTGTCTTTCTATCAAAGAGCATGGTGTATTATTCTACTTTTTTTTTTGTCCAACTTTTGTTTTTAAACTGAAGATGTTTGATTCACTTTTTCAAGGCAAATTTATCTTTAGAAAATAGAAAAAGTATCATTTGAACTTGAATTTTTCCTTATTTTGGTTTTTGGTCTTTAGATTTGGTCAAAATATTCCTTTGAAGTCACTCACCAATTTTGTGACTGACATTATAATGGGGGGTGGCGGGGAGGAAGTTTGTTCTCATAATGTCTTGTGAGTACTTGGTCCTGAAAACCTATGCGGGTGGATGGATCCTAGCAATGCCATCTGCTTTTTGTCCTCAGAGACTTGGTTGGGAAACAAACTGTAAGTACTAACTGGAGCAGTCCTTGCTGCTTCCCGGCAGTGTTCTATACGTCCTGCTGGTGTATCCTGTGGCTGTTTTCCAAGGATTAATATAACTTGTTGTGGCCTTGGGACTTCGATAGCCAGGCCAGGTCACCCAGTTCAGGTAATACCACGGCAAGCAGCATATTAACACTTCCTAACCAGCCTCACTCTCATGCCAACATTCAAAAAGGACAATCTAAACAAATACTTATTTACTTATTTAAATCTTGTCTCAAATTCTGCAAATGAAACCTGAACCTTTGAGAAGTCAACTCCCTGGGTAATAAAAAATTCCTTGTCAATGTTGGGCATGTGCTGTACTCACCGTGTCATTGTTTTGGGAAGTACACAGATTTGGCCAAATAGTATTTTCAGTTTGTAAGGAGCTGCTGTGCAAATCTTATGAAACAGTTCTGACTTCTCTGCATGCTCCGACTTGCCATGGAGTAAAGAACTCCCTCTCTCAGCTAACCAAACACTCCTGATTCCTCACTGCCTTAAGTTTTAAGAGTGCCTGCTTCTCTGAGATGTACTTCTTTTTATTAAAATTATCTCCTTGCAGCACATATGTCAACACCTCTATTCTAGGGAACATCATTTTTTTTCTGTTTAACAGATTGTACTTTGGGGACAAGAGGAAAATTTGAGATTAGTGGCAAATTAACCTTATTAATTTGTGGAGATATTTAATTTGGAAAAACATCCTGAAATGTATTTACTACGTTCTCCTTTCTTGCTGTATGGCTGCACAGGGTCCAGTCAGGGCCCATGGTAACAGTGGGAGTCAACATGAACTTCGGGGTAGATGGAAGGCACTGGTTGCTCTTAATTTACTTGATGCTTCACAACGTTGGGGAAGTCATGCTACTATCTGTCCATTAACCTGGCCGGCTCTAAGTGTTTTTGTTGTCATTTGTTTGTTTTGATTTGATTGGTTTTGATTTTGGGTCCTCTCAGAAGAATCAAAAGAAGAAGGGATTGTTTTGGTGAGTTGGTTCCAAGTCAAAAACAAAATAGAATACGGGCCCTAGCTGATGTGCTCTGTGGTTAGAGCGTCGGCCCGCAAGCCAAAGCATTTCAGGTTTGATTCCCAGCCCCGGTTGGGCCTCATGAGGGAGGCAACCAATCAATGTGTTTCTCTCACATTGATGTTTTGGGCCCTAGCTGATGTGCTCTATGGTTAGAGTGTCGGCCCCTCGAGCCAAAGCATTTCAGGTTTGATTCCCAGCCCTGGCTGGGCCTCATGCAGGAGGCAACCAATCAATGTGTGTCTCTCACATTGATGTTTCTCTCTCTCCCTCTCTTCCCCATTCCTCCCTCCCTCCCTTCCACTCTCTCTAAAAATCAATGGAAAAAATCCTTGGGTGAGAATTAACCAAATAATAATAATAATAATAACAATAATAAAAATAATACTAAGATATGGGGTAGAAAAGGACTCGAGGATGATAATAACTTTAGCTAGTGTGTACAGGGAAAGGCAATGTATTTAAAAGAGAGGATGCAGGCCAGTGTGTCTGGAACCTGGAGAACAAAGGTAAGAGGGCTTAGACATAAGGTTAGAGCAGCTGTGGTGTGCAGCTTCTGACATGCTCCTACCTCTTACAATTAACACCCCTGTGTCATCCCCTCCCCTCCTGTGTGGGCTGGACTTAGCGACTCACTTCTAAAAAAATAGCATGTGGCAAACGTGATGGAATATCACTTCTGAGGTTAGGTTGTAAAAAACTGCAACCTCCTTTTTGTTTTCTCTCTTCTCTGCCTCTTTTCGACTCACTCTCTCTGGTGAAGCAAGCTACAACGCTGAGCTACCCTGTGGAGAGAGCCATGTAGTAAGGAACTAGGGGTGGCCTTTAGACTATGTCACCTGTGAAGAACTGAGGCCCTTGGACCAACAGCCCTCAACAAACTGAATCCTGCAGGTACTGCAGGTGCCACTGCTTCTTTCCTAAATATAGTGTGCATTACTTCTGATATGAGTCATGAATTAATAACCAGTAAAGTTGGCATAAAAAATATTACCGTTTCTTGAAATTTTAAATGTGATAAGATGAAATTACTAAATTAGTAATAGAAGGGATACACACTTTATTATGTCACTATTTAAAAAAAAACAACAACCTCCTGGCCCTAGCCAGTTTGGTTCAGTGGATAGGGCGTCGAACTGCAGACTGAAGAGTCCCAGGTTCGATTCCGGTCAAGGGCACTTTCCCAGGTTGTGGGCTCGATTCCCAGTAGGAGGCATGCTGGAGGCAGCCAATCAATGATTCTCTCTCATCATTGATGTTTTTATTTCTCCCTCTCTCTTCCTCTCTGAAATAAATAAAAATATATTTTAAAAAATCTCCTGAACCCTTCCCCACTATTTTTGTGTTGAAAATTAATTCATATTATAAGTAACTCAACATTTAGAAACACTGATGGGAATCATAGAGCCTGGAAAGAGCTGCTCTTGTTAAAGAGCTGCTTAGGGACCTCTTCCTGTTTGGTACTCCACACCCAGCCCTAAGGCTTAATTGGGGTGAATTAGTCACTGCCTAAAAGTGCTCAAATGGGTTGTCCACCACCAGAAAAAAGAGTTGGCCATGTATTAAAATGGCCTCTGGAATCATGCCAGCCTAAAATATTTTGTCTCCCTCACACCTGCTGCTTGTTGATTTTGTCGCTGTTGCACTTATTGGTTTTAATTTTGGTCTCAGAGTGCAATTTATTTTTCTTATTTAGAAAATCCCAGAGGGCAGCCTCACTATAGTTTCTAAATAATAGTTTCAATACTTTCTATAGTATGCATAATTCACTGAGCATATCTTTTTACTTTCTTTAAGTCAATTTCAGACTGAGCTAATAAATTCTCTTTTTCGAGTTCAGTAAATTGAATGTGATTAATATAAGATTATTGAATAATAAATGAATGAGCAAAAGAAATGATCTCCCTTCAAATTCTGACCCTTTTAGGCTGGGTTCAAGCCCTCCCTTCATTACAAATTAGAAGTTCACATACTTGTTCAGGAATATTTCCCCTCAGTCTGAAGCATAGTTGACCAAAGATGTATGCTACTTAAATGTGCATTGATTTCAGAGAGGAAGGGAGAAGAAAAGAGAGATAGAAATATCAATGGTGAGAGAGAATCATTGATTCACTGTCTCCTGCAGGCCCCACACTGGGGTTCAAACCCGCAATCCAGGCATATGCCCTGACTGGGAATCCAACCGAGACCTCCCGGTTCATAGGTCAATGTTCCACCACTGAGCCACACCAGCTGGGTTACATTTTTATTCCTGAACTCATTTGGTATATTAAGTTTAGTGGTTAGCTGATCCAATATCTATGCCATTTTTTAAAATGTATTTTATTGATTTTTTACAGAGAGGAGAGGAGAGGGATAGAGAGTTAGAAACATCGATGAGAGAGAAACATCGATCAGCTGCCTCCTGCACACTCTATGCCCGCAACCAAGGTACATGCCCTTGACTGGAATCGAACCTGGAACCCTTCGCTCCGCAGGCCCACGCTCTATCCACTGAGCCAAACCAGTTAGGGCTGCCTTTCTTTTTTAAATTAGAGTAGGAATCACCTCAATAACCAAGCATATAAATACAATAAAAAAAGGGTTGGGTTTATCACTCTAAAATATATACAGTTAATAAAATTCTAAGAGCTTGTTTAGTTTTTTTTGAGGTAAGTGCTAATTTCAAATAGCATGATAAAATTGCATTCTATTATGAAAAGAGTAAGGTGTTTGCTTGTGTCAGCCTAGCATCTAAAAGAATGCCTAGCACATAGTAGAGGCTCAATAGTAATTTACGGGATCATTTGATATGTTTAAATTGAGTTTTGACAGTGAACATTGTTTTTGAAAGTGTTTTTTTACATTTCATTTTGATGATTTACCTGAATGACTAGGGTGTATCTGGCCTCGGGGACTTGAGAGAGTAAAATAATGTTGTTAGGTCTGCTCTCACTTTGCTTCTCTCTGCTGGTTGGTCATGTACTCCCTCTTTCAAAAGCACTTCCTGAGAGCAGTGGTGAGAGCAGGAGGTCCTAGCCAGAGACTGCATTAAGTTAGCTTCTTCAAATGGAAGAGGGAACTCCTCCCTTCAGAGTTCAGAGAAAGCCTCCATTGGTCTGGCTTGGGTCACATGCCCATCTTTGGATCAAGCATGATGTGCTAACCAGAGCTTGGTCACATGCCCACCTCTGTGACTAAGGGCATGGTGACATCTGTGATAATCAACTGTGATTAGCATTTGGAGCCAGGTAGAGTGGGAAGATGGGGGAAAGGGCAACAGTTCCCCCTAAGTAGGATTGTTGTAACCAGAAGAAATGTTGAAAGGAGACTAGGCAGACAAAAGGAAACAACACCTTTCCCTGGATCTGAGCTCGATGATGATCTTTCTGCCCTGAGGGGACTCAGTGAAGTTGAGAGAAAGGCTGATTTGTAAGCTGACAAATAGCAATTCAAAGGGGAGAGTTCTAGGGGAGAAGGTCCACAGTGCCACGGCCCAGCAAACACCACTTGGCTTGGGAAACATTGAAATTTCTTCTCAGAAAGGATGCCATAAAGAGTGAGTTGGAGTTGGCAGGGAGGGTATGCATAGCATGCAACAAATATTTATTGGTGAATGAATAAAAGAATGTTAAAATAGAGTTTGAGACAGAGTGATCAGCTTGTATAAAGAGATAGGCTGTAGATAGCTGTTGTATTTGGGGAATGGTGAGAAAGTCATTGTGTCTGTCCTTTTAAATGAGAGGATTCAGAAGTGAAGGTAGAGGAAAGAGGTGAGTCTTGAAAGCTTAGTAGGTTCAATAAATACTTATTAGTGCCAATATGTCTCAGGCACATATAATAAAAATATATGTAATAATAAATTTAAGACAATTGAACTGAATTTATTTGATACGTACTAAGGAGTGAAGTGACCAGATTTTAGTTTTATAAAGGTAATTCTGGCAGCATGTGTAAATGTACCTTACCAAGAAAAGATCAGATGATTATTATATATTCATTCATCTTTACCATTTATTTATTTCATTTGAACATGTCCACTTCTCTGGGTCTTTTGATTTCATCTCCATTATCATAGTACTTCTGGCATTTTTATTCATCCAGGGAGGGCTATCACTTCTCCAAGCTTCTCTGAGCTCTCCTCAGCACTATTAAGGTATACTGTCTTTGCTTTGTCAGAAGACCCAATACTTGTTCCGTGGGATTATACCTTGACTTAATTCCAGTTATTGGTCTGGTGGCTAAGAGTTGGGAGTTGGGATGTTTTGTGTGTAATCTTGTGAGGCAGAGGTCTCTTTGTAATTTTTTAGGAAAGGGAGGTTAATCACTAGCCTTTAACAGGGAGAAATGGGCCGCTTCTGCAGGCCCAGAGGCCTCAAGAAAATCTGGGGACTCAAGATTTTTTAATGTATCAACTCAGATGTCCCCACCCAATATCTTAGGTTCATTCCTACTACTTCACAGTCGGGGTCTTGACCTTGGTGTAGCAAATGGGTCGAGGTTGAGAATACAAGCTCTCCTGTAGCTCTGGTACTCTTAAATTAAGTCCTGGGCCTCTCCCAAAATTTTCTTGTCTTTTGGTTGTAAGAGATGAGGATCTTTTAATATACTATTGCTGGAGGAGGCCCTCAGCTTGAACACTTTTACTTTAATTTGGTGATTAATCTCTCTCAGCTGTTTATTGTCTTTTCCCCAAATCATCGATTGATCCCAGCAGCATGCATTCAGATGGCTGATGTATTTGCATCATCTCATGCACTTCCTTCCACCAGTACACAGGCCCAGATCGGCACTGGTGAAAGTTTGAATAATTGCACTGCTACCTGTGTGAGCACTCTCTGTGCTCCTCTTACCAGTGAGGGGGTCCTTATGGCTGGCAGGTGAGCTGCTCATCCTTCAGAGTCCACTTCCTTGGACCATACCTCATCCTTGGAAAGTAGAATCTGAGACAGAGATTCAGGGTAGGAAGTTTATTGGAGAGTTCGGGAGTTCTGTGGGGAATGAAGGAAAAGGGTTGGGCTTAGGGGGAAATTAAACTACAATGCGCTGGGGTGGGGGTGGGGGGGCAATGAGGGGATGTAATACCTGAAACAATAAAGAAAACAACAACAACAATAACAAACTACAATGCGCTGGCAACAAAGGCCTCAACCAATTCTAAGGCTTTTAACATCTGTAATTAACCAATCATTGGATGAAGGAGAGTGGGGTGGTGAACTTTGGGTGAGAGGGTTGTTTCTGATGCAAAGCCATGACTGGAGATAGACACAGCTGAGAACTGTTGGCAATCAACACACCCAATAAATAGAGGGTGAGTGGTTCAGGATCTGGGCCAAGTTTCCCGTACATCCGAGGATTCAGTGAGAGTGGGGAGGTGAGTGGGTCTTTTTTTTTACTAATGAGTTGAATCTTTATTCTGTGATGGTTGTAATTGCTAGTAAGCTGACAATACTACCAATACGGTAGTGTTTAAGGTGGGGGGGAATGTGTCAAAAATGATGTAGAAAAGAAATGCTTTTACTTTTGAACAAAAGCTGAGAAGTGTACAATATTGGGTATGTTCAGTAAAATGGTCTGACTTTTTTTAAAGCTAGCTATAGCAAACACCTTTATCTACAAATTTCTTGCATAAAAAAGTAACTTTTTTGTTAATGAGTCTGAAAATCTGTATACTCTAAATTCCTTTCCCTTTAGACCTTCATGGGAAAAGTTACTTTTGTTTTTAAGACATAAGTTTTCATAGACACACAAAGGCTGCTTCTTAGGAGTAATGAAAGGATCGACACAGACTGAGTGTGCACATTACTCTTCGCTGTTAGGACTAGAGTCAATGTCATATACAGTATTTAAACAACAGATCCTTCATGATTTTAAAAACGTTTTTTTAAAAAAATTACCTTTATTGTTGAAAGTATTACAGATGTCCCCTTTTTTTGCCCCAATGCCCCCCTCCACTCTGCTCCCGTTGAAAACTTTTGAGGGAGAAAAACATAGCACTCAGATTACCAGTAGTATTCCTTATTTATGCACTGTTTACTTTTGTGAAGTCATTTTGTTACCTATTTTTTTCTAACGAACCCTGAGTTAGTATAATAAAAAAACAAAAAAGCCTTACTTTATATAATTCCTTAGATTTTACAAGTAATTTTAAATATTTTTTCTTCTTATTCTATACAAGTTCTTATTTATGTTATCACCCACTTTTAAAGATGAAGGCACTAAGGCTTCTTGCCTCCTAGAGCCTGTAACCCAGCGGTTCTCAACCTGTGGGTCGAGACCCCTTTGGCGGTTGAACGACCCTTTCACAGGGGTCACCTAAGACCATCCTGCAGATCAGATATTTACATTATGATTCATAACAGTAGCAACATTACAGTTATGAAGTAGCAACGAAAATAATTTTATGGTTGGGTCACAACATGAGGAGCTGTATTTAAAGGGCCAGAAGGTTGAGAACCACTGCAAAACCTTTCTAATTACCAGACCTCAAATTTAATTATTTATTTATCTTGCAGCCAGATAATTTGACAGTGTATCTGTAATTCATACTGGAGAGTGGGGGAAAGATGCGGGAGAGTGTGAACTTTTCTGAAATGCAATTACGTTGCATAAAAGAAAAGGAGAAATCTCATTTTGCCTTGGGCAGTGAAATACCTTGGACCCACCCTGGATATAGGAAGAGGGGGAAAGACCAAAGGGATGTGAAGAATTCAAGAGATTTACCCCAGGGTAGGGAAGTGATTCTGATGAAATGGCACCTGAAAACCACATTTGTTCTGGGAGCCAGAGACCAGGGAAGATGTAGACATTTTCTTGGAAAAAGTTCAGCTAAGAAGTCAGGAAGATGATTGAGGGGGTTGGAGGGACGGACTTAGGAGGACAGGTTAAAATAATGAAATGGGTTCACCTTGGCTTAGGGACAGCAAAGATAAGCCTGGATCACTATCTGCAGTTATTTGAATGTATAAATATTGAGAAAGTCAAGTGGAACAAAGGAGTATAATTACCTAAAAATTAAGGCAGTGAAAAGAAAACTTAATATGGAACCATTTATATTTACAAGAATGTTCTTGAGAGATCTATGATAAACTTTGTGGCTTTAAAAGGCCAACTTACCGTAGAAAGTTGCAGAACATAGTTTATTACCTCAAAAAATAATCTTGTTTTAATGCTGTGATTGTATTGAACTTGGATTCAAGTATTATCTAAAAGCAAACAAAAAAACCACTATGGGACTATACTAAACAGATTGCACCATTAGTCCACTGGGTGCCAGGGACACCATCCCTGATCTGTGGAGTGACCCAAGGTGACCGGCATGGCAGTGGATGTCCTCTCCAGGAGAGAGATTCAGTGACCTAAGCGGATGGCTGACAGCCAGAGGACACCTGGAAAGGTCAGCGCTGGGGCTGTGGTCAGGCAGGCTGTGGGTTTTGTCTGTGTGCCGTGAAGAAGGAACTGTCTTGTCAAACTCATCCTGCCTTCATGGTAACATTTAACCTGAATGTTCAGATTCTGCCCTTGGTTCTTCTGCTATATTAACCTGCAATCTTTACCTCTCTATGCATTATATATTTCTTTTATAACCTGGTTAGAAGTTTCTCATATTTTGTGAATATTTGCTTTCATCTATTATTACTTATACACTATTTTGAGGCAGTAGTATATGGAATTGCTAATCTATGATGATTTTCACCCATACTCATATAAGGGTTGATTTGTTTTGGGGAGGAATTTTAGAGTTCAACAGTGCTTCCCAAACCTCCTGTGGTGAAGAATTAAAGTTTTTCCTTTAATTTTCAAATTCTTGAGGACTGATACGTTTTAGAATACAGTAACATTATGAGCAAAATGAAATAAAAACTCTAAGACATACAAAGTGCAACCCCCCCCTTTTTATTGTCTCTTTTTAGATTTAACAAGGAAAATTTACTCTGTCAATTGTTTTAAAACTTTCTAAACACTCACTCTTAGTTCTGTATTTCACAAAAAGGTCTAGGGTTCTTCTTTTGATTCTGTCATTTCCTAATTATGTTGCCTCAGGCATCACACTTTACCCACCCAGAGCAGAAGTTTTCTTACACCTGCAATGGACATAACAAGTCCTGTCCTCTCTCTCCAGGCAAGGACTGTGAAGATCCTGTGGCAGGCAGGAAGGAAGCTTGGTTTGTAGCTAGTGAGGTGCTAATTACACATTATAGCCCATCTGGGTGAAATGGTTCATGTGTGATGAATGTGCTTCAGAAAGTTTCCATTTGTCCTAGCAAATAAGTAAGTTCTTCATCAAAGTAAATCTCTTGCATTAAGGAATTGTCTTAAAATCCATATTTAATTTCGAACATTTTTCTTTTAGGAATATTTTTTACATCTTACCGGTCAGTGAAATTTAAAAGCCAGGGAGTCACTAATGTATCAAGTTAAGTGTATCAGGATAACTAGGCTGTTTCAAGACATACAGGTTGGCCCCTGTTCCAGATTCTGACCTATTTCCCTCCTCCCAGGGTAGGATAACATTTTTGGAAGTTCATATGTTATGCCTTTCCCTCAAGATTTTTGCAAGTGTCTTACAGGTATACATCAAGACATCAGAGGGAGAAGAATGGGGGCAGGGTTGTACAGGTTCAAAATATCACACAGGAAATTCTGCTATTTCACCCATGCAACCCCCGCATTTTGATACCCTACCCACTCAACTCTAGTTTGAGAACAATTACTCTCTACATAGTGTTAGTTTGTAAGGCTCACACATAGATTTTAGGAATTAAGAGATTGAGAATTTAGGAAATAGAGGTATTAGCTAATAGCGTGAGAAGTACCTGCAGACTAATTAAGGAAATAATAAACTGGGGACAACTCGAGTAATATGGAGACCATCTGCTTAACTTGAAATATCAAGGTGGATTAAGCTAAAAGAGATTCACCATCATTAAGATGTAAAAAGGGGGAAGGTATAATGGCTTTCAGTGGGTAGGAACCTGCTAAATTACTGAACTTTCAAGAAAGTATATGATGGATCTGATTTTTCTTGGCTATTTCTTGGATTTTTCTGTGCTTCAAAGATTTAGTGAATCATAGAATGTTCGTCTTTTGTTTCCTGGATTCTAGATATGTGTCCTGAAATGGGACTCCTGACTCTTCTGGAATCCCCTTAGTGATTGTGTGCCATTTCATCACTTTTTTCATTTATTCGTGTTTGTGTCTTCATTCAATTATTAAAAAAATTTATAGTCATTAAATGTAGATGATATTAACAAAATAAGATTTTGACACATCCCTTTATACAATACTATTAATTTGTGATTCTACTGTATGACAAATGGTACATACATGCAAAAGAAAACCTTAAACTGTATTCTAGAATATTTCATTTAGAATTATGAAGCAGCTCAGAAAATATTGCATATATAACCTCACATTTTTTCTTTAGCATGTAACATTGAAGTAAGAGTTTCTAAAATGTAAGGCCCTGATAAAGGAAGAGTGTGGGTTTGAGATTCAGATAAAACTGAGTAGTTAGCTTTGCTTTATCACTTACTAGATGTGTGACCCTGGGAAAATTACCTAATTTCTCTCAGCCCCAGTTCCTTTATCTGTAAAATGGAGCTAATCTTGCTATTACCAGTGATGTCGGCTCATGGTTCTTGAATTTGGCAAAGAAAGAATTTAGAGCCAAGAACTCTAGTGCAAGATAAAGTTGATTTAGTATGCAAAGAGAAAGTATACTTGAAGAGAAGATACTCAAGATGCTCAGAGAGCTGCTTTGGCCTTTTAGAAAGGAAGTCACAGAGGCACAATAAGTGAGCCAGCTGGGCTGCATGGACTCAGGAAACAAATTACAGAGGCAAAAGATGTTTTCTTGGAGACAGGTTCAGGGGTTTAGCCTGGGATGAGCTGCCTGCTGGTCCCCTGGTTGCAAGTCTCATGGGGACCCTTAGAGGTTAGGAGAAAGAAAATAAAGATATATACTGGAAGCAAGAAGGCATAGATGTGCTCTAGAGAGAGAGCATGAACTGGGTCCTTTGTCCTAAAAGTTTTTATCTGTTTTCTAAAGGCAGAATTTTAGGGGAGAACTCAGGGGAGGATCTCGATAGAATATTCTTCAACTTTCCAGGTGTCCTTTAATGTACTGATTCACCAAAATGAATGTATAGGGTCAGGGTTGTGGTCTCTCTGATGGATTGGTGCTAGGGTAGGGAGTCATTGGTCATTGCATCTGGTCCTGATGTCAGCCATGGTGTCACTTTGTCTGGTTTTACTACTTTTCTGGGCTTGGAGCTGAAACACAACGGAGGCCTAGATGTTATCTCTAGTTTGACCAAAACTCTGTCTCTATGGTCAACAGACCTAAGGCTTTGTTCCTAAGATTATTTGATGCTGATCAGAATCTCATTGTCCTAAGGATTTAATTCTTAAGAGAGTGGTCACAAGAAGGAGGCAGGTGAGTCAGGGTGCTGGGTAAGGCCAGTTTGAATCAGCTGTCTCAGTTTCCCCGTTCTACTTGCTAGGGAATTTTCCTAGCTTCTTACTATCCAGCCTCATTGCCTTCCTTACAGAGTTGTTACAGGTTTAAATGAAAAGCATACGAAGACATCTAATATTGTGCCTAGTACAGAAAAGGTATTAATATTGCCAGAAGGAATGGCGTGGCAATGAGGGGGCCTAATATATGGTGACAGAAGACTTGATTTTGGGTGGTGGATACATGGTGCAATATACAGATCTTATAGAAACCCACACCTGAAACCTATATGATCATATTTACCAATTTCACCCCAATAAATTTAATTTAAAAAAGGTCTTATAAATATGAGTTTCTCTTCTTTCCTTTTAGTGACCTTTTGGGATTTTGGGTTTGTATACATATTTGTCACTGTTGATCCAACACTTAGAGTGAAATGAAAATTGTGAAGTTCACACAACATTGGATGACTGGAGATAACAGGGTCAGATTTCTACTTCTGAATATACCAAGACTCCATCTCCATTTCATTTCAGAAAGCAGTTTCTTGACTACAAATGCAATTTTGATTTACATTTTAATAGTAGTGATTTTTAACAATCCTTTTATGTTAATCTTAGGCCCCACAAAAATACATTGGATTCATTAAAATTGGAGTAATTTTAAAGCTAACTTGAATGCAATAGTCGGGAGCTATTATCCTGAACTCTGTTGCAGTTTTGTCTGACTATTTCTGGCAGGTCTGAATCAGTACAATAGTCAGTTTATTGTATATAGAAATAATGGGTGATTATTTTCAGTGATTATCTACAGTATTTCTATACTTAATGGGTATAGAAATTAGTTCTATTAATCAGTACAATAGTCAGTTTCTGTCTGACTATTTCTGGCAGGTCTTTTCATGGACCCACACAGAAAACAGTAACTGTGCCATTCCAACAATTGTTTTAATGATTTAATGTAATATGAGTACTTGTCTTAATAACAGTTTACCTTTTAAAAATGCATATCCATGTTCTGATACAGTTACATTTTAGTCTGTGGATATCTAGAATTTTCCATTCATATATTTCTCTTCTTTCCTTGTGTATCCTTATGTTTAAAAAAATCAGTTTTGAATCTATTTATTTATTCTCAATTAACCTTAGGATATAATGGTAACTGTTGTGATAGATTTATAGTCTTTCAGAGACACAGGTAGTTAGCTATCTCTCCTTCTTAGAATCAAGGGCTCACATACTGACATATTAACCAATAAGTATCCTATATAATAAAAGCCTAATATGCTAAGTGTCTGGTCATCTGGTCGGCCATTCAACCAATCAAAGCATAATATGCTAATGATACGCGAATGCAGCTCAACCGCTCGCTATGATGTGCACTGACCACCAGGGGGCAGACGCTCTGACCGGTAGGTTACCTTGCTGCTGGGGTCTGGCCGATCAGGTCTGAGCAAGATGGGCTGGACATGCCCTAGAGCCTTCCCACAATCCCTCCCTTGCCCCAATCATGCGCCAGTGGGGTCCCTCGGCCTGGCCTGTGCCCTCTCGCAATCTGGGACCCCTCAGGGGATATTGGAGAGCTGGTTTCGGCCCTATCCCACAGGGAAGGCTGAGGGACCCCACTGGTGCACAAATTTGTGCACGGGGCCTCTAGTTGAGTATATTCACAGAGAAAGACTTAATAAAATGTTCTTGAATGATACAGTGGAAGCTTTCATTTAGATAAAAAAACAACAAAAAGAAAAAATTCTGATCAGGGAATGTAATGTTTGGAGACTGCCTTTTAAAAATATGCCTTTTGTTAAATTATATTACACTAGTGGCCCCATGCAGGGATTTATGCACATTGAAAGGAAAATCATTAGAAGAAATATTTTAATATTGCTATTTGCGCTTTCTCAGTGCCTGGGAGCCGGGCGGTGGCCTCGTCTCCTGCCACCGCCACTGGTTACCGTCTGCAGGGGGATAGGTGGGGTGATTGGGCCCCTGCTTGCACCCACCTTGGCTTGGCACTGCCTGCTCACCTGCTCCACCATCCCGCTGGGGTCCTACTCTCATCAGGGCCCACTGGGGCTGGCAGTGTCTGCCATGTTTCGCGCCACCTCCTGGTGGTCAGTGCATAGTGAGCAGTTGAACTCCCGGTTGAACTCCTGATCTCCCGGTAGAACTCCAGGTCTTCCAGTTGAACTCTCGGTCGAACGACTACTCGAGGGGATAATTTGCATATTAGGCTTTTATTATATAGGATTTTTGTGGTTAGTTTTCCCATTCACCAGGAATGTGAGTTGCTTGATGTTGCAGTTTTTTCATGAATGTGTATCTGCAGCACATTTAAGTATAGGATTAAAACAGAAACACTAGTTCATAGTAACATTATTCACACCAGCCAAAAGGTGGATGCAGCCCAAGTACCCATTGATGGATGAATGGATAAACAAACTGTGGTATATACATATAATGAAATACTATGCAGCCTTAAGAAGGCAGGAAATTCTGACACAGATACAACATAAACACTGAGGACATTATGCTAACTAAAGTAAGTCATAAGATAAAACCTGTATGATTCTATTTATATATGAAGTACCTAGAATAGTCAAATTAATAGAGATAGGAAGTAGAATGGTGGTTGTCAGGGGCTGGGGGGAGGGAGGATGGGGAGTTGTTGCTTAATGGATATAGAAATAGTTCTAGTTTTTCAAGATGAAAAGAATTCTATAGATTGGCTATACATCAGTGTGGATGTACTTAATGCTAACCTGTACATTTAAAAATGGTAAAATGGTAAATTTTGTATTATGCATATTTTTTAAAAACCATAGTTTTTAAAAAGACTATAATTTTAAAAGGCTTTACTATATTCCAATTTCCCCCCTCTACTTTATGACCTCATATAGTCCACTGTATAATCTTCTATATATATAAAAACTTAAGAGACCGTTTGACCGTTTGACTGGTAGCTATGATGCACACTGACCACCAGGAGCAGATGCTCAATGCACAGGCATGGAAACATGGAACAGACTGATGAATTTCAGAGGGAAGCGGGGAGAGGGGAGGGTGGGAAGAGATTAACCAAAGATCTTATATGCATACTAGAGGCCCGGTGCATGGATTCCTGCACTGGTGGAGTCCCTCAGCCTAGCCTGCGGGGATCAGGCTGAAACTGGCTCTCCAACATCCCCCAAGGGGTCCCAGATTGCAAGAGGGTGCAGGCCAGGCTGAGGGACCCCACTGGTGCATGAATCCGTGCACCAGGCCTCTAGTTTAACTATAATAACCTTGGTATTAGGACATCAAGAATGTAATTTGTACAATTAGAAATGTTCTCTCTCCAAATGACCCTTATTGTCTGTCATCAAGATTGTGTGACTAGAATATAGATACAGAGGCAGAGAAGCATTGAACAGACTGCCAAATTTCAGTGGGAAGGCAGGGGAGGGTATGTGTGTGTAGGGGTAAGAGATCAACTAAAGGGCTTGTATGCATGCATATAAGCATAACCAATGGACACAGACACTAGGGGGGTGAGGGCATGTACTGGAGGGTGGGGGTGGCTAGGGAGAGGTCAATGGGAGAAAAAGGAAACATATGTAATACTATATGTAGTACTTTAAAAAATAAAGAATTAGAAAAACTATGACAAAAAAAAGATTGTGTGAACAGGTTAGAAGAGGCTGCTGGAACTTGCCCATTTGCTGAAATATATAATGTGTATATTAATTTTCTCTGACCTTAGCCTTGGTAGAGTGCAAACCTCATGAATTCTTTTACTATCTTCTCTTCAGTGTGTTTCTTCATCAGTTTTCATTTCTGTCAGTCAAAGTCACATGGCACTTCCGGTTTTATTCCCATTTGACAAGGTTAAGCCAGTTAATGATCTGCAGTTTCTATTCAGCTTTATTTTCCATAGATTTCTCCTGATAACCATAGCATGAACTCTAGAGTGTGTGTTAAGAACTGAAAAGAGGACAGAAGGTCTTTATTAGTGTTTTTTATTCCCATATTCCATAGTTTTCTGAGTGGCAAAAATGTGTCAGGATCCTCTCTGAAAAAAAATGCAGTTGGACAAAAGAAAAATGCTTTTATCCTTACATTAAACAAAATGCAAAGAAAAATCTTACTGATGACATCTGCCTTTTATGCTCTTTCAAAATCAATCTATTCACTTTTTAGAATATACAGTAATTAAGTGTTCTGTTGCTCTTTGCTCTGACATATTCTGAGCTAGTATGGAAAACTGCTATGATTAATTTGATATTTTAGGAGTATTTACATTTGGTATCAGGTGTTAAAATGAGGAGAGATAATGCTTCATTTTACTCTTAATTATTTTGTGTTGAGTAACTATAAATATGTCCAGTGGATATTTTTATTAAGCTCAGATTATAAGAGAAATAATTGCAAATCTCTGTACTAGCAATAGCTCTTTTCCTACTGCATGGAGGATGAATGCTGGTTAAATGTCCTTTCAGAACATTGTCAATTAAAACATCGTCCACCTCAGTTTATACATTATTTTTTTCAGTATTTGGAGATATACTAACAGACCACAGAGACCTTTATTTGGCTATTTCATTTAATAAATAGAGGAGATTATGAATTGTTTCTGTAAACTAAAGTCCAAAGCTTTCTTTTTAAAAAAAATAAATATATTTTTATTGATTTCAGAGAGGAATGGAGAGGGAGAGAAAGAGAGAAACATCAATGATGAGAGAGAATCATTGATTCGCTGCCTCCTGCATGTCCCCCACTGGGGATCGAGCCCACAACTTGGGCATATGCCCTGACCGGGAATCGAACCATGACCTCCTGATTCATAGGTCAAAGCTCAACCACTAAGCCATGCCAGTAGGGCAAGTCCAAAGCTTTCAAATGGTTTGTAGGACCTTATCTTATACTGAATCTCTTAAGATTCTGAAGCAAGCAACTTTCTGGGACTCATGTTTGGCTATAGTCATTAGGATAAAGACATATCACCTGCATATCATAAATGGTCCATTCTGGTCATGAAATATGATGCCTACTCCTGCCAAAGATCAAGGATGGAGTGAGGAGAGAGATATAATTGACATGGAGGAGATGGAGGGGAGGAAGTGAAAACAGGATGGGACTGTGAGGAAAGTCCTTTCCCATAAGTTCACAGGTTAGGGAAGAGACTTGGGTCCAGTCCTAGGGAGGAGTCAATATGGAAATTCTTGTCTGTGAGGGGAGGTGATGGTGCATCCTTGATTATTATTTTTTTCAATAATGGCAATGCTTGTATCAAAAGGCAATCAGGGCTATGAAATTTGGGTTTTGTATATAAAAAAGGGCCACCAGAAACTTGAGCCCACGGGAACACAGACTTCATTCCAGGGGAACCAGCTGGAATTAAGAGCTATGGGCTTGCCTCCAAAGTGAACTTTGATAATGAAGATTCAGATACCTGAAGAAAATGTTTTCACAGCCCATTTACAAATGTACCAGGAAGTCCAGTGCTCACTGATCTAGGAGAGAGGTTGCAGGTAGAAAATCATTACAGGCAGCTGAAATGGGGTTAGAAAAGGTAAAGACTTTCATGCATATGAGGTAAAATTGAGTAAAGGTATGTGCCTGATTTTTTTTCTCCCCTAGTCCTTTTTCCCATTATCTTCAGGTCATTTGACTCCTGAAATATAACTTTACCTGAATTCCAAGGTTCTTTTTGACTTTCAGGAAGAGGTCCCTCTGACAAGGTTTCTTGACTCAGCACTAAACCATTCTTGCCGATTTGGTGGAAGTGATCTCTTAGTTCTGATAACTGAGCTTCACTATCTTAGCAATGTTCTAGAACCCTATTGTCCTATATTTTTGAGCCCCATATTTATCTAACAATTACTCATTGAGCACCTACTGTCTACCAGGTATAGGGAATAATGAAAATCTCTCCTGCTCCATGATCTCTAACCCAAGGCAGAGGTTCCACTATGTGTTGCTGGTTTCCGTATGCTGAAGTTTATTTATTGGCCTTGGCTACAAGGCTCCGTATCTCTGGGTCCCTTTTGAATGCCCTTCCATCCAGATGTTCTATTTTACACTTCCTACATTTATCTGTCTGATCATATTGCCCCCCTGGATCTGGCTCCCTGACTGACCTTCCAGCTTTTCCCTACTCACTCCCACCCCGCACCTTAGTGAGCACACGTGTTTGCAGGTCTCAGTCTCTCTGAGTCAGCCCCATCCAGCCTAATTAACATGATCCAGGGAAGAATAATTCCAAGAAGATGATAGTTTTCCAACTGCAAGGTCATGAGAAACTGTGTAGGCTAGAGACTCATCTAGATTCAAATCTGGCTGTACCATTTGGCAAGTGACCGAAAACAAGTTACTTAAGCTTGTTGAGTCTTAGTTTCACTGTATGTGAGCTTCTAAAAATCGTAACTTCCCTCTCAGGTTTTTTGAGAGGTTTAAATGAGATGATGTATCTCAAGCATCTGGCACACAGTGGGTACTCAGTGATGGTTCTCTTCCCCTTTTGACAGTTTCATTGTCTATTTTTTTATTTTGCTACTGAATTTATTGGGATGACATCCTATATAATAAAAGCCTAATATGCAAATTGTTCCCTTGACTGGGAGTTTGACTGGGGGTTTGACTTGGGGCGGGGCTGGCGGTGATGGCAGCAGGTAGCTGGGGGAAGGGAGGCACCCCTGCAGGCAGCCACTAGGGACCCTACTCGTGCACGAATTTTGTGTACTGGGCCTCTAGTTTGTTAATAAAATTATATATATTCATGTGTACAATTCTATAATACATCATCTGTGTCATTGTCTATTTTGATAATAACTATGGAGAGAGAACAGGACAGGGATAGAATTCTTCATTGACAAGTAGAGAAAGTAATCCTGAGGAAGGTTGTGAAGTAGTCACATCTGGTGGCTACTGGTTTGAGGAGGAGGGAGTATGAGGAGCCAAGACTTCTAACTAAATGTACAGTGGTTTTCTGTTATTTTTGTTTTTTTTCATTCAATGGTGGTGCTTTTACCTAAAAGTTAAAATAAAACAAAATTTGCAAGAAAACTTCCACTGCTTATTATATTTACTTTAAACATGTTGGTCAAAGTGGCCAAGCTTGCAGTTCTTTTCTTTTTTACTCAATTCTTGCTGTCGATCTTTTCTTAATTTGTTCATGCTGAATATAAATGCTATGTGGGAAGGAACAACAACCACTTGGCCATAACCAAAACATATTTAGTTTTCATTATGCCCTAGGCCCTGAAAGTATTTTAAATGTTTACTCATTTACATCCCTCATCAACATTTTAAGATGATAGAACTGAAGTAAAGAGAGTTTACATGAGCTCATGTTTGCAGAGCTAGTAAGGGGCAAATTATGCATTTGACCCAAGTCCGCCTGGCATCAGAGCCTAAAACTGCTCTTAATTACCTTTTTAAGTGTTTAGTGTACTTTTAATTTATTGCCATCTGCCTTAGCATTTTATATTGGTAAGTTAAATATCTGTTTATAGTAGCATAGGCTGAAGGTGGCAGAGCCAGCACAAAGTGAAAAGAGGACTTTGGATTTTTAAATTACTGCCAGTAGGAATAAGCTTAGAAAGCTATTCTTCTGTGACCTTGGGCTTTTTCTTATAGGATGACTCAGAGGACAGAACTAAGTACAGAGTCAGGAATTACAGAGAATTACTCATAGAGAGTGGGACTAGACTAGACTATAATCGAGAAAGTCCTGGGCAGTAGGACTGTAAGATTGGCAGGTAGAAAGAGAAAGGAAGAATATACAGTATGCTAAAATTTATATATAATTGTATCAGATGATATAATTATATATAAAATCCAATATAACTTATTGGTAATTATTTAGTTTCAAAAATTATGCTAAACTTCTTAAGGCCTTCAGGTAAAACATTCAAATAACTTTCAAAGACAAAACAATTAGATTGGCATCAGACTTTTGTAAACTCACTTATAAAGCAAAGGCAACAAGAGAGCACATTAAAAAAAATCAGTGAAAAGAGTGAAAGCCACGGATTTTTTATTGAACCAAGTGTCTGTCAGTTATTAAGATACTAGAGGCCTGATGCATGAAATTCGTACAAGAGCAGGCCTTCCTTCCCCTGGCTGCCGGTACCGGCTTCCCTCCAGCCGCCGGCAGGCACCCAGGACCCTGGCTTCCCTCACAGTCCCAGCTTCATCTGGAAGGTAGTCCAGAAGGATGTCTGGTTTAATTAGCATGTTACGCTTTTCCTATATAATAAAAGGGTAATATGCAAATAGACTGAACAGTGGAACAACCGGAACAACCGGACGACCAGTCGCTATGACGTACGCTGACCACCAGGGGGCATGTGCGGAACATGGCAGGCGTTGCCCACGGCAGGATGGTGGAGCAGATGAGTGGGGGTGCCAGACCAAGGTGGGGCACTTGTCACTGTCATCTGGGTGAGGTTCTGGTGGTTACTGAAAATTTTTTCTCCTGTGCACCGCGGTGCCACCGGGTGCTTGCACCCGCTGCAGGCGCCAGCCCTGCTCGAACCCGCAGGCAGTGCTGGAGCCACCACTCACACCCACTGCCTGTGCCCAGCACCAGTCCCAATCACTTGGCACCATCAGCGGGTACGAGCGGTGGCTGCCGGCCCTGATCACCCTTGAGGGCTTCCCCACCTCCCCCTGCTCCTGAGGGGTGATTGGGCCAGCAGCTACTGCTCACACTCGCTGATGGTGCCGGCCCCACTTGCACCACTGCTGGCGCTGGCCCCAATTGCTCTGCGCCCTCAGAGGGTGCAAATGGGGCTGGTGCCATCAGTGAGTGGGAGCGGTGGCAGCAGGAGTGGGGCTTCCAGCAGATGGGGGACTGGGGGCCGCAGCAGGAGAGACTGAGCTGGGGCGCGGAGGATGGGCTGAGACGCACCCCTGCGCCTACCACAGCCTCACGGCCCACAGTTCCTTTTAAGGTGCATGAATTCATGCACTGGGCCCCTGGTATTATTTATTTAAAAAAATATATATATTTTATTGATTTTTTACAGAGAGGAAGGGAGAGGGATAGAGAGTTAGAAACATCGATGAGAGAGAAACATCAATCAGTTGCCTCCTGCACACCTCCTACTGGGGATGTGCCTGCAACCAAGGTACATGCCCTTGACCAGAATCGAACCTGGGACCCTTGAGTCCGCAGGCCGACACTCTATCCACTGAGCCAAACCAGTTAGGGCATCCCTGGTATTATTATAGATTAAAAAAACAGTTCTCAGCATAGGATAACTTAGGGAATTCTGTACTTATCACCTATTTTTGAAGAGTCTATGAGAGGATGAACTTTATCCAACCAGATGGTAACTGGGAAAATTTCAGCAAAAGAACTGATGATGAGCACTTACAAATATATAAAGCTGTATCTAAGACTCTATAAAATGAATTTGCAAGTGCCACATGACAAAACAGAAATAATGCAATAAAAATTGGGAGGAGAAGAAAATAGAAAAAGCCTATTGTTGTATAAATGGACATTAGAGGATACTTGGGGGGGGGGCTCCTGATAAACTAGATAGTACTAAGTTATATGAGAAAACAGGATACTAAAATCATTTAAAAAGGTAAATGTATAAAGGTAATCACTAGAAAAAAGATAGAACTGGCAGATGGCAAATGGGCAGCTACGGGACAAATGGTAATGGGATGAGGAAGAATTACACTCTTTTCTGGGTGTAAATTTTAAACAGCTTTGACTCTTATAAACACAGTCATGTTTCATAGACTCAAAAAATATAAAGTCAACCAGGATGTAGAGATCCCAAAATTGAATATAAACAGTAACAAATAAACCTAACTGTATTACAAGTAAATAACACTCTCACTGAAGGGAGTGGGGAAGATAAAAACTAATCTGAGTAACTTGTAGAAAGTGTAATTTAACTGTGTTGTGTGGCTAAAAACAAAACAAAAAAGAAAAAACACCATCCTGTAAACAAAATTATACTCAAGTTAGTAAACCTGTTTCTTATGGGAGGTGTGGGTCAACAATTCTGTAATCACTTTGTGAGTAAACTAAGATTGAGGGAATAAGTGAGTGAATTGTAGATACTGAGAGGTTTATTTCTATCAGAGAAAGATAAGGAAAAGAGAAAGACTAAAATGAATCTTGTGTTGATTTGGTGTCAGAGGTATCAGTTGGAACTCAAGGTATTTGAGATATAAGCACACACATAAATAGGTATAGATATGTGTGTGTGTATAAGTGTGAGTTGGTATATACATATGTTCATAGTTGTGCCTGCTGAGAGGCCTAAGAGCAATGGCACTCCAGTAGCAATAAGCAAACCTAGAATCCAGATGTGGGTTTCTAAATACGATTCCCCAATAAGGGGAACTAGGAATTCCCAGAGAAATGGTAAATTACAAGATTGGAACAGGAAATATTCAAGATAAGCCTGGACTATCTTGTGGTACTTAAAAAAAAGAAAGTGATGAAAAAAAAAAAAAGAATTGGGGAATGTCAAAAGGACACAAAAGTCAAAGTAAAGAAGCTCCAATAGCCAAAACTGGATGAATTTTAGAAACAAAATATTTAATAATAGCGTTGGATTATAGTTCACAGATTAAACTAGATATTCACGAGTCCATACTGATGTAAACAAATTATAAATGGGAATAGGGAATAGCCCCCTTTTAATGAGAGAATTCAAATTGACATGTAGGAGGAATGACAGAAATATAAACACCACATTAGGCAACCACCTCAGCAAAAATTGTTGCAAACAAAATGCTAAAATCAATGGGCAAAGTCTGGAGAGAAATAGGACATTAACACAGTCCAAAGTATCTCTACTAAGGTATTTATCAATTGCAGAGGGAAAAGTAACGTTACAGTAAAATATATACAAATTTACTCAATAGTAAAGTAGGTAGAAGACTTGAATAGACTTTCATAGAAAAGGATATATGACTGGCTCATAAACATATAAAGAGATATTTAATTCCATTAGTAATAATTCAAATGAAGTATAAAACTCAAATGAAATAACATTTAAAGCTTAACAGACTGGCAAAAGTGAAAAGTTAGGTACTGCTAAGTATTGGAAAAGATATGGATCAATGGAAACCTCATGCACTGTTCACTGGTACAGCCTTTGCAAAAACAGTTTAGCTTGACCCAGTAAAGGTAAAATTCATGTTTAGAACTCCTGGAAGAATTCCTGAATATGACCATCCTGGGACATGTACATAAATGCTCATGAGTGCATAGTTTTAAAAAGTCAAGAACCAGAAAAACACACAGAAATGTTTATTAACTATAGAAATTATAAAGTTTGGTGTATTTATATCATCTATGTAGCTGTGCACATAAATAAATGAAAGCTACAAGTGTCAACATAGATCTTAAACCTTACATGTTGAGTGAAATAATCTTTAAAAATTGAGTGAAAGAAGCAAGTCATATAAGCATGCATACTGCGTGATTTTATTTATGTGAAGCTAAAGAAAAAGGCAAAAGCAAGCAATAAGTTGTTTTGTGATCCACCCATCTGAAGTAAATCTATTTAAAAAGGAATTATTAATAAATTCAGGATGGCGATTACCTTGGAGAGAAAGAAGAGCTGTTCAGGGAGGGGCACCCAGGGGTCCTCTTAATATATTGGTATCATCTATTTGTCTATATACATTTTAGGTAAAATGTATATAAAATATTTTATATAATATTTGGTTTGTATGAGAGGATAAAAACATTTTTCAAGGAAAGAAAAATATTGCTTGGAAAATATTATTCATCAAAAGCCTCTGTTCTTAAAGAATGTTCTTTGTAGCGTAGCGATAAATACATATAGTCTCTCCCTGGTTTGTTACTTAAAATGACCCAGGATATTTTTTTCAAAAAATATCTCACTGTTTAAGAATAGGGTCATGAGTTTGAAGGCTGTTTCTCTGATCAAAAAAAAAAGTGAAGATAATAACTTGGCTTCGGTTCCATCCAACACTTAAGTTACTAAAGAACATTAGTCCACACTCGGCCATCTGCCATGCAATGTGCAGCCAAGGGCAGGGAAAGTAACTCGTGTGAATTCAGAGACTTATCTCTCTGACATTCTGGCCCAGAAAAGAGGAACAGAAATATAGTACTATCCATTGAGACAACATTTTCCCACAGTCTGTCTCAAATTTCATAGTCCTTGTTAAGTAAGTTGATAATATCAGTCCTATTCCCAGTGGGCAAATGTTAATGTCATTCAAATAGAATCTCAGGAGGTGATTTGATGAACCAAAAAACTTCCTGAAGCTATTTAGTCATCAAGGTTGGAGGTTGTATCAAAAAGGAAAAATTTTTTGCCCCACCATTTTGTAAATTATTTAACCATTAGAGGCCCATTGCACGAAGATTCGTGCAATAGGCCTTCCTTCCCCTGGCTGCCAGCAACGGTTTTCCTCTGGCACCCGGGACCCAAGCCTTCACTCTGGCCACTGCCTTCTGTCTTCACTCCGGCCAAAGTCTTCGCTGAGGCCAGAGTCTTTAGTCTTCGATCCAGCCGGAGTGCCGCTCCTGTAGCTCCCTCCGCCCCCTGCCCTCCCCTTCATAGCAGGTGTCCCGCCCTGCCTTGCTGCTCCACACCTGCATGGGTGCTGCCCAGAGTGGCTGGGGGGCGGGGCCACCACCATCTTTGTCGGGTTAATTTGCATACTCACTCCTGATTGGCTGGTGGGCGTCACAGAGGTATGGTCAATTTGCATCTTTCTCTTTTATTAGTGTAGATGTGCTTGAAGGAGAGAAGGTAAAGAGGATCAGGTTTTAAATTTTTTGCTTTACTGTAAGCAGGTGCAATCCCCTTTTAGAATATCTATTTTACTTTCATTCTCTTTTCTCTCCCACTGTCTTTGCTTTAGTCTTTCTATTTAAAAATATCTCTTAATATTCTTAGTTATAGATCCATTAGGTAGGGACAAAGTAAAGATTAAAGAACACCAGCTGTACCATTTACTAATGCAGGTTTTGTAATCAAAGAAAACATGATAATTTCAATAGAAACGTTAAAAGTGCTTTATTCAAAGTAATGTCCATTGCTAGCTACACATTTCCTTCATCTTTCAGGTAATTTGTGGATACCGTCCCAATAGAACTTTTCTTGTTTTGAGGCAAACCATTCAGAGACCTAATTTTCTACTTCTTCATATGCTTTGAAGTGCTGCTCAGAAAGTGCGTGTGCCATTGATCAGAACAAGTGGTAATCTGAAGGAGCAAGGTCTGGTGAATACAGTGGGTGGGTTAATACTTCCCAGGCAAGATCTTTTAACGTGTCTTTAACTGGTTTTGAAGTGTGTGTCATTCACATCGAAATCATCACTTTTAAAGCATTTAAACCAGCGTTCACGAGAATCTTGAGATGGCGCATGTTCACTATAAGCTTCCCGAAGTATACGATAACTTTCAGCAGCACTTTTCTTCAAAATAAAGTAATGAATTAAAACTTCTCGCAAATGCTCTTTTTTTGGTATGAAATTTGACGTTTTTAAGTGTAAAGATATCTATAATGTTAACACCTTCAGAAAATTTGACATATGAAGTTTTGAAGCTTGCTGTCAATACAACAAAATAGCATACATATCAAATTGCATATATATCAACATATGTGTAACGCCATCTATTGAAAAAAAATCCACATTATTAACCAGTACACCTGGTAAGTAGGGTGATTATGGCCTTGTTTTTTCCTTTTGCTTTAAATGCTGGTTAGTACAGGCTGGGTGTGAGAATAAATCTGTCTTCACTACCATGTGCATCAAGAGAGATACAGAGTAAGCAAAATATATCACCTAAATTGTGCCTCTTTGATAGAGAGCCTTTCTATCAAATATCCTTTATAAGTATTAAGGCAATATTAAGTGAGTGACAGAACTTGAGGAAGTAACAAAATGGAAATGTAATATGGTCCGTTTTGATGTATGAGGCTCCAATCCCACAAGCACAAACATGGCTGTGTTTCTTCTATTCATACCTGCCATGAATTTCTGAGCAGTACAAGTGACAAGTTTAGTGCCTAAACAAGCATTTAGGATTGTTTAGGCACTAAATTGAATGTGTTTGGGCTTAGGACTTTCTGTTTGGTCATGCAAGGAGATAACATCCATATTCTAAATTCTAAAACATCATGTTCTGTGTTTTGGAAATGAGATTTTTTTGAGTTTCTGTTACAGGTAGTAAAATGAATAACTTGGCGTGGTTGCCAAAAAGCATAGTAAATGAAGTATCCATACTTATTTTTTGAAAGATTTCTACTCAGGCTAAGTAAAAAATTCACAGTAATTTCACTTTTCTTCTTGTTGAAAGATTGATATAGATTGACATTTCCCAGGACTTTTTGACCTATAACACAAGTTTCCATGTGAAACTTGATTGGTTCTCCAAAAACCATATGCTAATTAGAACACATGGAATTTCAGAGATTAAAAAAGAGTGATTATTAGAATGGGAAGACATCTCTGCAAAAATGCTTTCTATTATTGACTTGAAAGTTTTACCAATCAGGACATATTTCTAGATGACTACTGTTAAAATACAAATGACCTTGGGCAAGTAAGACAATAAGATAGGTGTGTGCATTAACAATCTAGCATGGATTTGTTTCTCTAAGGAGCCAAAGGGAGGGGAAAAAAAGTGAATAAATGAACATTCTACAATGGGATAAGAGAGAACTAGTATAAATTGCAGCGAGAGCCATCCAGCTTGCTGCTTTCTTTTTAGATCCTTTGTTATTCTTCTTGCAGGGTTTTCCATGTTAACATGGGAGCAAACTTTTAAATTAAAAGGATTAAGCTCTCATTGGGGGGATTTCAGGCTTCACCCAGTGGGTGACAGTTATCTGGGGAGACATTGAGACTTTTTCATGCCCCCAAACTCATGTGGTGAAGGAGGCAGCTGCTTGCTCCAGTTATGAGGGGGATTGATTACAAGCCTGAGACTCATTGTCTTCTACAGCTTGTAAACTGGCTCTGAAGGCAGTTTCCATAAAAGAGTTCAAAGCTGAAATAGGTAATTAGCCCCCTGAAGTAAATACTTTGAAGCGCAATACCCATTTTTGTATGTGCTCTGGTATATGTGATAAAAGAGTCTGATTAAATTATTTTTCCCCCTCAGGAAGATTGTCACATGAAAACAAAGGGGAGGAAGGGCAAGAGCTTTGAAGAAGAAGATGAAACTGAGACTGACTCTCACACTTACTAGCTGCTTGTCTTTGATTTAATCTCAAAGCCTCTCTCTAAGCCTCAGTTTCCATTCCAATAAAATGGGAATAATAATATCTATTGTGTCAGGTTGTCCTAACATTTATTAGAAAACACCTTCATGAGATAACGCAGTGGTTGTAACAGATGGAATTCTAATACTGCATTTAAAGAAGAACGAATAATATTGCCTTGCATAGAATAGGCAAACAATGAATGCGTTATTGGTTCATGTCAACCAGATCAATTGTTGAGCAACTTCAAGTAATTATTGATCAAAAATAGGTTAAAGAATTTATTTTCCATTGATGCTGTCTTCAACTAAAATAGTGTTAAGAAGGAATAGATTCTTCAAGGAAATCCTCAATCCTATCTATTATATATACTATATTTGATGCTTGCTACTTTTCAATAATGTCATAATAAGGATAGTATTTTATTTCCTGAATTTGGATTTTGTAATTATTTTTCTTACAATAAAGTATGTCTATAAATCCATGCTACCTTAATTAAGAACCATGGGGAATGTGCAAGAACACTGCATCTGAGGTTATCATTGACATGCCAACATTAAACCTAGTCCTGTTAGCAAATATTTTTTAGTGATAAAGTTCTCTTGCTTAATTACACTCATTGATATATTGTAAGTTCTGATGAAAGTGAAATTGAGGGATAAAATGGTATTCATAGGGGTTTTGTTCTATCAGAGATTTGGTTGCTTTGCTGAATTATGTTCTCCTTCCACCTGCCCTGCTCCCAATCCACTGCAGATCTATATTTAATTGCATTTCATTTCTAGGCTTCCTCAACACTTTTGAAATAAATACTTAGCACTTACCTGGGTAAGTCCCAAAGCAAGTGTGTTCTGCCGCAACACTGTGACACCATGAACATTTTTCTCCTGTAAGAATGGGCTGCTAGAAACACGTGCTTTTTAAGTCAGATGGTGCTGCTGCCAAGCATGGACTTCTCTACCTGAGCCCCTGCTGGTCCCCCCTGGGGCCAGGTCTCCAGAACCCTGTGGGAAACTGAAATAAATTAATGGACAATGGCTAGACCATATATAAAATAGAACTCCGACACACAACCTGTAGCAACCTGCCCAGGAAACCAATCATCTCCAGTAACCAGACTAGAGCCAGCCTCCTACTATCTATAAGTCAGACTTGTAGGAAGTCAGACCACTATTTCTAACAACCAGCCCAGAAACCCCTGAAACAGTAAGTGCTAAATGGACAGGACTTGATTCATAACTGACAGCTTTCCTAAATTTTGCCTCTGCTTCCAAATTAGGACCAACCAGAAAAAGCCAATATGTATTCACATCCAATCATTTAGGATGCCATGCTTCTAGTGAGCCCATATCCAACTCTCCAAGCCTCCAAACCGAGTACACCAGGGGTCCTCAAACTTTTAAAACAGGGGGCCAGTTCACTGTCCCTCAGACCGTTGGAAGGCCGGACTATAGTTTAAAAAAAAACTATGAACAAATTCCTATGCACACTGCACATATCTTATTTTGAAGTAAAAAAACAAAACGGGAACAAATACAATATTTGTATTTGCATGTGGCCCGCGGGCCGTAGTTTGAGGACCACTGGAGTACACCATAAGCTTTCCCACTCTTCTGCCTGCCTTTGAGTCTCTGCTAAAACACGAGTGACAGTGGCCAACTGCTTTGCTACAGCGAGTCTGAATAAAGAGCCTTTGCCTTCTCATGTGGTTGGTCTTTATTTTCATACCTAGGTCCTGGCATGGGTCAGCATGGTTTGTTGAAGCTGCTGCATACATCAGTGCCATTCTGATCAAATATGCGCCTTCTCAGTGCCAGGTGTTGTCTCCTTAGCCCAGTGTTACTCTGCTAAGATTGGCTGCTCCTTGTCAGCTCTGCTCACCCACCCAGAGAGCACACTGTGTTAACCCCCTGAATACAAAGGGCTGGTTCTCTCTCTCTGTCCACTTGATGGCCTATTGGGTATGGCTTAGAATATAGGTGCCCCATGTCTATTTGGTTTTCTTTGGGACTGGAGGTGGTGGGGTGGGAGTGTACCTCCTCTCAAATCAAGCCTTACCATCCCCCCCCTTTTTTTCTTCTTGCTAAATCAGAGAAAAAGTACAAGTGATCTGTCTGGCATATCATCTTAGTTGAATTTCATCTCACTAGAATTCAAATAGCTTATTTGAAAGTCCACTGAATGTTTTAGTCAGATAGATGTTCGGTACCTAATTGGCTCAAATCCCTAGGATGGAATAATTTATACTGCCTTTAATATGTTACTTCCTATATGACAGGCATTTATACATTTTACATATGTCAGTGATAGTTCTTTCAGCCACCCTTCTCACTGCCTCAGCTCCAGTTTATCATCTTGTGGATCACTTTAGGTTTTAGACCCTAGAAAACATTAGCTCATTGTTTTAGGTTAAAACAATCAGTTTTCCAGAGTCAAATATGTGGTTTATTTATGGCAAATTTGTGTACTCCAGCTTTATTGAGTTATTTAATTCCTTTCTTGTTCTTCTGCATACACAATGCCTTATTGTTTCTAGACTGCTTTATAGTGTAATCTCTATGTAAACATGTTAAATGAAACATGATAAAATGCACCATTTGTTGTGCAATCAGTGCAAATAACCTTGGTGACTTGATAATCTGATGAGCAGATGCCTTCCACCCTAGGCTAAGTTCACATTGCATATTTACAAGTAATGACAATGTTGTCACAGCTTACTTCTCTGAAGCTTTCCTTTGATATTGATGTTAAGATACCGCCTGACTTCAGAAACATTAAAATATGAAAAAATGCATCTTGGAATTGAGAAGTGTGGTCACAATAAAATGAGTCAAGTTTCATTCCTTCCTAATTCAAAAAGCTTAGCCAGGTTTTACCATCAGGGTATGTGGCTTGTTGCAAAAGCCAGAGGCCTGAAAAGACAAAATTAATTCCTAGCCCAGCAGCAAGTCTTGTCATTCTGCCTCTGAAACACATCTCAGCTCTGTCTCTCTGTTGCTGCCATTTTCCAAGACACCATCACCTTGCTCCTGGACCACTGCGGTGTCTGTGTATTCATGTTTCCTCTTTCCCTCTTTTCTCCACTGCACACAGATAATAATCCTATAAAATAAAAGGCTAATATGCAAATTGACAGAAAGGCGGAACGACCGGTTGCTATGACAAGCACTGACCACCAGGGGGCAGACGCTCAACACAGGAGCTGCCCCCTGGTGGTCAATGTGCTCCTACAGGGGGAGTGCCGCTCAGCCAGAAGCCAGGCTCACAGCTGTTGAGTGCAGTGGCAGCAGGTGGATATTCCCCGAGGGGTCCTGGACTGCGAGAGGGCGCAGGCCAGGCTAAAGGCCCCTACCCACCCCCCCCTCAGTGCACGAGTGTTGTGCACCAGGCTTCTAGTCTTTTAATAAATGTGATCACATACCTCTCCTGACAAGACCTCTTTAGTGGATCCTAATTGCAAATCTAGTATAATCCAAACTGCTCCATGCTTGGCCTGCCTACTCTCCAAGCTCATCTTTGCTCCTCTCCCCATCATGCTGACACATTGGCCTCCTTTCCATTCCCCGTACCTATTAAGCTCTTCTATGATACACAGCCTCCCACCCACCCAATAAAACCACTTTCTTCTCATCACTGACTCATCATTTTTCAGGTCTTGGCTTAAATGTCAACCCCTCAGAGAGACCTTTCTGACAGCCTTGTCCAAGTAGGTTTCCTCTCCCTATTTCTCCACCTCTGCCACCTGCATTTCCTATATTGCAGCATTTGTTTCCTTCAATACTTGTCCTTATATGAATTATACGTTTGTTTGTTGGTGAATAGACTACCTTCTATAAGGGGAAGCTTGGTACATAGTAGTGATCCTTATTTAATTATCTGTGGGATACAGACATCAAAGGAACAGCATTCTGGACACAGGGCTAGAGGTCTGTGTCAGCAAAAGGGCCCAACACCTCAGGCCTAGAGGAAGAAGCGTATTCAGTGGGCAGCATTTTATAGTGGAGAGAATACTGGATGGGGAATGAGGGGTCTGGTTTCAAGTCTTGACTCTGTCACATAATAGCTGCATTAAGTTGAGTGAGTTTTTAACCTCCCCCAAATGCCTACTCTACAGCCTGATTATTGTAAAGATTGTATGAGACTGATGTTCATGAAACTGCCATGCAAATTTAAGTCATTATTCAGATATGGAGATAAGGAAAGAGTGATAGGAACTGTTTAAGGCAGGGCCTTTGTCACAGCAGCTGACAAAAGGCCATGCACTAGTCTTGAGTAAGGATGAGAGCCTGCCTGCCTGCCTGCAGGTGTGACTGACCATGAGGTTCCGAAAAAGGCCATGCACTAGTCTTGGGTAAGGATGAGAGCCTGCCTGCCTGCAGGTGTGACTGACCATGAGGTTCCAGATCTGCTTAGTTCAGGATCCCCAGTTTTCCACTGTCAGGGTCAGAATTTGTCCCACAGTTTCCTTGGGGATGAAAGGGTTCACAGGGTGCCCGGGTGCTGGCTATAGGTTTGAGAAGACCTTTAGGAGGGGATTCCATAGCCCTCCTAGTCCTTTCTCTCCTCAGCATGTCCTCTGGCTCTCATTTTCTCATGCCTCTTTCACTTTATCAATTTCTTCTACAAAGAAAAGAGCAGAAAGCCACATAAGTAATGTCTCACTTCTAGGCCAAGGTATTGGTCAGTGCTGTGCCTTCTTCATGTTTCCTGGCCCCTCCCACCACTGAATGCAGATGATGATATGCTTCTAAGGAATGGGGAACCTTAGCATGGACGGAGTCTAGGTCCTGACCCCCCTGTAGTGGAAAGCTCTGTTCTCCCGGAACATCTGGACTGTTAGATGAGTGAGAAATAAACTTCTCTTGGGCTGAAATACTGTGTTTATTTGTTATAACCACTAGTGTTGTAATTGATATGGTACCTTAGCTCAGAAAGCTCCCAGGGCTTACAGGCATTATCGCATTCATTTTGTTCATCAAGCCCTACATTGAGCAGGTATGAAGTGTTTCCCATTTAGAAAGGTAGTGAAGACAGTTGGCTGAAGGTGTTATTTACTCCAAATGGTTTTTTTTCACTTTTCTGGAGTTATGTCTCATCTATTCAATTGATACATTCTGGGATTAAAATAGAAGAGAGCAAGCAATTCTACTTAAAACTCAAGTGGAAGATCTCTAATCATATAACTAAACATACTATGACATAAATTATTTGCTGCCTGATCAGAAGTCAACACCAATTGTATAATCTAAATATTAGTGATGGGGGTTAATAACCACGAAAGATCAAAACACCTATTAGCTTTAGCAGAATAAAATGCTCTAATATGTAAATCAGTTTGGAGACTTTTGTTTTCCCCCACCTCCTAAGACGATGACCAAACTGCGAATGGTGAATTATCAAAACCTGTAAAGCGAGTTGAAGGCAGTAATCTTTGTATCCATCAGACAATGATGATTTATTTTTATTTTTGACATGGCATCTTCCTGTCCTTTTTTAATCTTTGTCTGCCTTATTGTTTCTAATATTACTTTGAGAGTCAGCCAGAAGGTGGTAAAAGCCTGTGTTTCTCCAAGTCAAGGAAACAGCTGACATCCTGTCTCTCTATGAATGAGTAATAGACAGGTGCATATTTACCAGTGGCTCCAGCTGAATTATGACAAGACCCGTCATGAGCCGGCTGGGAGGCTTTTCTGCTCTGTGACTAAGGGTGGTTCAACAGAACAACTCCTGGTTTTCTCAGCAAGTGGGGACAAGTTTGTGCGTTGCTGGCTCTCTCCAAATAGTCCTAACAGTTGTTTTTGTAAAGGGCCTTCCAATTATTCTCTCTGCTGATGTTTGTTCTGCAGAAAATCTGTTAGGTCTTTTGTAGGTGAAGCGAAAGCATGCAGAGTTTCAAAAAAAAGAAAAGAAAAGAAAAGAAAAATTGCTGAAGATTAGCAACAGCATTAGAATTCAGTGTTCCTGAGAATTCTCCATGTTCCTGAGGCTCCTGGCAAGATACTGGCCTTTTCACTTAGAAGCTATGCTATTAATTTCAGGGCAAAGGAGTCCTCTTGGTGACCCACAGAAATAATGCAGCTTGTTAAAGTTTGAATCTGGGTAAAAACCTGAATATGGTACCTTAGCTCAGAAAGCTCCTGGGGCTTGCGGGCATTACACATTCATTTTGTTCATCAAGCCCTACACTGAGGGGGATTGAAGTGTTATCTGTTCAGAAAGGTGGTGAAGGCAGTTTGCTGAAGGTGTAATTTACTCCAAATGTTTTCTTTTGCTTTTCTGGGCCTATGTCTCATCTACCCAAGTGAGCTATGTGAACAGGAGTCAGGCATTATACTTGTGAATTACTCCCTTAAGCCACTCTCACCGTGTTATCAAGCCTTAAGTATGTCTCATAAATATTTGTGAATAAATAAACGACAGCATGTGAAGCAAAAGGTGAGGTTTAAAGTGAGTGAATTTTAGAGCATGATGTCCTATTGTCTAGACACTTTTTTTTTGGTTAATATTAAGAAAGAACAGATTGTGCAACTCCTGTATAATTCTTACTGCAGGCAGTTTCTTTAATATGGTTAACCTTGCTTCCAAATACAAATATTTTGCACACCATCAGTCATTTAATAAATAATAGAAAAACTCCTTTGTGTTGTAAGAAAGGAACTTGATGTCCCTATAAACCCCCAGAACTATGCCATTGTTAAAAAATTGTGAAATACAGTTGTTTGGGGATTAAATAATATAAGAATAAGAATGATTATAATACCTTCAAAAATATAAAGAAAAAATGAGTTGCACAGGAGAATGAAGGGAAAGGCAGAATGAAACCCAGGCTGTATACATGTCTCCTATCTTGATGGCATCTAATTGCCAGAACACTAGTGTTGACCCACCGGTCTCTATACTGGAGAAGCCACTGAGATTTTTTAGTTTGAGTCTTTGTATAGAATCTTTCAAATGAAAGGCATCTGATATAATTAAAAAACTATGGTCTTTCACTTTGTTCAGACTTGTGTTTACAGATCTGGCTTTGTCACTCACCAGTTCTGTGAGTTTGGATCTAACCTCTCTGTGCTGCACTTTCCCTGTGTATAAACTGGATTGCTTACTTCTGCCATTATCATAAGGTGCACTTATACTAATTATTATTTTATTGCATTTAAGTAATTTGACTTGTTTTTTGAGAGTAAGTATCTTAGAGAATAAGTAATGTGGGAGAGAAAAATAGTTTTCCTTGTTTCATGATCATTTAAAACACATTTTAATATATCAAGTATCATTATTCTCATATTTATTCAACTTTAACATAAAAGTTAAATATACTAGTATATCCATTATGTAATAAGTCATGTGAAATATATGAGTTGAGGATACTTGGTGATAATTGAATTATAAATCACTAGTTTATTAGTATAGTCTTGATCCTAAGTCTAGTGAATAGAGTTAGCAAAGTAATCTGAAGCAGTGATCTTGAAGGTAGAGAGTAAACCTACTTAGGAATATTAATATGAGACAATTTAATTAGGAGTAGATGCATATCATCTGTAAATTTATACATACATACAAATCTGTTTCAATAGAGATCATAGCTATCTGCAATAGCTATAAATATCATGAGGATACTTGATTTAATAATGATGCTTTGTATTGAATTGGTATGTGAAAATCATACTTTTTATTTTTAAAGTTTCTTAGTAGTTGGTAATTTTACTTATGTTTAAATAGAACTGCAGGGATACCTGGCTGGTGTGGTTTAGTTGGTTGGGTGTTGTCCCATGCACTGAAAGCTTGATGGTTTAATTCCCGGTCAGGCCACAAGCCCAGGTTTTGAGCTCGATCCTTGTTAGGGGGCATGCAGGGGGCAGCCAATTGATGTTTCACTCTCACATCGATTTTTCTCTCTCTCCCCCTCCTTTCCTCTCTCTCTAAAAAAAAATAAATGAATAAAAATTCAACAAATAGAACTGTAGAGGACATTGTAGTCTAGAATAGTATTTCTTAACCTTATTTTCTTATTGAAAGTTATTTATTTTTTTAAACTTCTACAACGAAAAATTTAGAGCATATTTAGTAGACAAAACAGTGTAATAAATTTATCTATACCTATAACTTACCTTCAAAAATTATTAATTCTGGGTCAAAGCATGTTATGTATTTCTTCATTAATTACCTTTCCCCATACATTTTGTAATTTACTTAATTTTTTAGAACAATATTTTATTTACAGAAAAATTGAGAAGATATTATTGTTTCCTTATTATTAACAGCTTACATTAGTATGATGCATTATTTTTTTTACAACTAATGAACCAATATTGTTATGTTATTACTAACTAAAGTCCATTATTTATTTAGGTTTCTGTAGTTTTTACCTAATGTCCTTTTTCTGTTCCAGGATCCCACCCAAGATATATAGTATCTTTTTTTTTTTAATTTAATTTTGTTTTATTTCTTAAAGTATTACAGAGTATTACACATGTTTCCTCCCCCCCCCTTGACATTCCCCCGGCCTCCCCTACCTGTCCATTGGTTATGCTTATATGCATGCATACAAGTGCTTCGGTTGATCTCTTAACCGCCCCCCAACCCTCCCCAGGCTTCCCACTGTAGTTTGACAGCCTGTTCAATGCTGCTCTGCCTCTGTATCTATTTTTGTTCCTCAGTTTATAATGGTCTTTATTATCCATAAATGAGTGAGATCATGTGGTATTTTTCTTGGCTTCCCAGGGGCCGTCTCAGCCTCACAGGGTCCGTCGCAGCCTCTCAGGGGCTGTCCCCGCCTCACAGGGGCCGTCTCAGCCTCACAGGGGAGATATATAGTATCTTATACCTAGGTGTCATTTCCCCTCCCCCTCCTTCTTCTTCTTCTTCTTCTTCTTCTTCTTCTTCTTCTTCTTCTTCTTCTTCTTCTTCTTCTTCTTCTTCTTCTTCTCTTCTTCTTTCATGTCTTTTTAGGTTCCTCTTGACTTACATTGTTTTTGATGATCTTGAGAGTTTTGAAGAGTACTAGTCAGGTATTTTGTAGATGTTCCTTATTTGGAATTTGTCTGATGTTTTTCCTCATGGTTAGACTGGGGTTATGAGTTATTGAGAGAAAGGCCACAGAGATAGAGTGCCATATTCATTACATCACATCCAGGATACAGAATCAACATGATTTCTGACTGCTGATGTTGGCTTTGATCAACTGGCTGAGGTAATGTTTGTCAGATTTCTCCACTATAAAGTTACTCCATTCTCACCACCTCCATATTGGGAAAGTCACTAGGTGCAGCCCACGCCTAAGGAGAAGGGAGTTAACCTCCTCTCTTTGAGGGAGTATCTGGATAAATATTTGAAATTTTTTTGCATGGGAGTTTTATCTCTTCTTCCCCCCCCCCCACTTAATTGATTCAGTTACTTATTTATAACCATGTTATTTTGAGCAAATTCTAGACATCATGTATTTTCCTATGAATTTCAATATTTATGAAACTATGTAAAAAAAACCTTCTTTTAAAAAATCTTTCATGTATTTGTCTGTCCAACAGGTATATTTATAGTGCAGAACATGATTTACTAAAAAATTTAGTTTAAAAATTAAAATACATTTAAAAATCAAAAAATCTAATACCTGTTCATTCAATAAATACTTATTGAACATATATTATGTGCCAAGTATTATGCAAGTGCTGGAATCTACACTAATAAAAGAGAAACATGCAAATTGGTGTCACTCCACTACGCCCACCAGCCAATCAGAATGACTATGCAAATTAAACCAACAAAGATGGCGGTTAATTTGCATATGCAGGTGTGGAGTGAAGACTGAAGACAACTGAAGATGGCGGCGGCCATGGAGCTGGAGTGAGCAGGAGGCTTGGGTTGCTCCTGGCGACAGAGGAAGCCAAGCTTCCAGCCAGCCCTGGCCTCCGCTCGAGGAGCTGGGAAAAAAAAGGAGGGGCTGGGAGCAGCCAGAGCAGAGAAGCCAAGCCTCGCTGCTGCGGCCGAACCAAAGGCCTGGGTCCTGGGTGCCAGAGGAAAACTGGTGCCAGCAGCCAGGGGAAGGAAGGCCTGTTGCGTGAATCTTCGTGCAACAGGCCACTAGCTTAATGATAAATAAGAATAGACGGTGAATCAGAAATTACATTTAAACCAATCTCACGTGAGTCTCTGCCTTTGCCTTAATATAAATACTGAAAGCAAATACTTATAGAGGCTTATTTGTGCCAGGCACAGTAAAAACCATTTTCTCATTTTAAAGATGAAGAAACTGAATTGTAGAGTGGCTAAGTGACTTGCCCAAGGTCATTTAATAAGATATTCTAATGTACCTTGATCTCAGGCAGTGTGGCATCAGGTCTAACTAGAAATCTGCAAATCATTTCTGTTAAGGTATGGATATTTAATATTTGAGGTCGTATACCACATGCAATCTCTATTGTTGTTATTTCTTCTCATTATTTTTCTTTTTAACCCCTTACAAATATAAAATACAGCTTGGATTTTAAGTTGAGGGACACATAAAAACAGGTCACAAGCTGGATTTGGCCCACAGGTCTTAGTTTTCCAACCACTGCTAACCACTGCACTAAACCATCTCTTGTTAACATCTTCAGAATGGTCACACTCAGAATGACCTAAGAAACTCCATCATCCAATAGGGCTTATTTTTTCCTTTGTGATGAATTGGATTCATTTCCACTTGTTTTCATCATCATCCATGATGATGAAACACCAGGCTTGAGTTCCTAGGTAGTCTGTCTATTAGATATGTGCTCTAGGACATGGGTGAATGAATGTAAAGAACTCAAAAACCCAGAGTCTCAAGGAAATCTGAGTTTGGGGGTAGTTGATTTGAGTACAAAAGGGTAGTTGATTTGAGTGACTTTCCAGAGTACAAAAGGATGAGCAGCGGAAATGGTATACATAGTTCTTCAGAAATGAAGGAGGCAATTCGATCTTTGTGGTCACAGCTCCATTGTAGGGTCTTTGGTGTTTATGTGGGAAACCCACTCACCCCTTGGAGATACGTTAAGTCTGGAAGAGATGCTTTTCGATGGAGAAAACACCCAGATGACTCACATCTTATTCTAAAAAGATACCTTATCTTGTGAATTGTGAATAAGGAGGACTAGACCTAGTCAAGGGCCTAGTCATGGTCCTGGCTCTACCACTAAAAGGCAGTAAGCTTGTGGTTCTTTATAGTCTATACAACTGAAAATCATAAGCAAGGCTAAGATATCATGCATAACAACTGAGGCTGAAAGTAACCTCACTGAAGAGCTGATACCTCTAACTACATTTATTAGACACTTAATGTGACACGGGTCATGCTAAGCATTTTACATATGTTATCTCACTAGATCCTCATAACTTAATGAGTTAGCATCATGTGTCTATTTTACAGATGAGGTTAAACAACTTAAAATCATAGAATTAGTAAGAGTGGTGCTCAAAACCTGGTGTCTGATTGTAATGTTTCAACAGGTCATTTTTGAGTACCTACTAGCTAAGCATACAGTAGATACTCATCTAATAAAATGTATCAAATACCTTGTAAGTACCAGGTATAGTGCTAGGTACTGGGGATATTATGAGAAACAAAAGAAAATTCCAGCCCTTAAGGAGGAATGTACCCTCTTCTCCCTTGCAGGTCACCACCTCCGTCTTTCATGTATCTTTCTACCTATACATTCACCTTCACCTGTGATAACATTCATTATACAAATTCAACACCCACGTGAATAGACACAAACACCTGCTATCTCTTTCTTTACATTTTCCACTAATAGGAGGAAGAAAATGCAGTGGGTCATGACAAACAAGGATATCTTAATGATGTGCCACATGTCACCCGAAGAGACCCCTGATTCACATCGACTTCTTGGAGCCTTTGTGTCTCTAGCCGCAGAGAGGATAAATTACATGCGACAACTGTTGTCTAGTAAATATAGACAGTTTGTACTTACAAACATCCCCACGGATGAATATTCATTAAATATTTTGGGTCATGGTCATGTATAAGCTTTGTGGTCATTACCTATTATCCAGTTTATTTCCCTATTTCTCATCTCCATTGATATTAGAATATACTTTTCTAATTTGTAAAATCAGGCCTGTGGCTTTACAGAATCACATAAATAAATATAAGCATGCTGAGCCCTAGCTGGTTTGGCTCAGTGGATAGAGCATTGGCCTTTGGACTGAAGGGTCCCAGGTTTGATTCCAGTCAAGGGGCACATGCCTGGGTTGCAGGCTCAATCCCCAGTAGGGGGCGTGCAGAAGGCAGCCAATCAATGATTCTCTCTCATCATTGATGTTTCTATCTCTCCCTCTCCCTTCCTCTCTCAAAACAATAAAAATATTATATATATACATATATATATATAGATAGATAGATATCTATCTATATCTATCTATCTATCTATCTATCTATCTATCTATAACCATGCTGAAAATTGTTTAAAAATGTGAGTTACTCACTAATTTTGATTAGATCCAATCACTTGATCATTGTGAGCTTTCCTAGCTCCTTGTCTACTTGGTCCTGGAGTTTTATTTCATTCAGAAACCCAGGGATCAGAATCTCTCATAAAAAAATTGTGGCTAAGAATATGGTTTTTGTAATCAGACAGCCTGTGTTTAAATTATAGTTCTACCACAGTCAAACAGTGGACTTTGACAGTTTGTTTAATCCCAGATCTCTCAGTTTCCCCATTTGTAAAATGGGGGTAATACTACCTCATAGGGCTGTGAAGAAGATAATAAGAGGTGCTTATTAGTACCTACCTTATTAGTACCTTATAAGGAATAAATATTAGTCATTTTTCAATATTATTTAAAATATCAAGTTATGAAAATGTAAAATACATAGTATAATTTGGAGCTGTATGAATTGGTTTTGATCCTTTGGGTCCATTTTTTTTCTTTTATGATTGTTCATTCATTTTTATTTTACTTTTTTATATATATATTTTATTGATTTTTTACAGAGAGGAAGGGGGAGGGATAGAGAGTCAGAAACATCGATGAGAGAGAAACACCGATCAGCTGCCTCCTGCACACTCCCCACTGGGGATGTGCCAGCAACCAAGGTACATGCCCTTGACCGGAATCGAACCTGGGACCCTTGAGTCTGCAGGCCGACGCTCTATCCACTGAGCCAAACCGGTTAGGGCTGTTCATTCATTTTTAAATCCTCTTATTCATGCTTTTATTTAACTCCTGCAATGTTATTGGTGTGCTTGGTATTGTGGGAATAAAGAAGGGAATAAGCTAGTTTCTGCCTTGAGGAACTGATAGTGTTAGGTATGTACATGTTAAACATTTATGTAAAGACAAAACGACACGTGATCATTAGTGTTACAAACCTTTACTTCCGCGTGCATGCAGAGCCTTTGGGGATCTCGTTAGAAGGCCTCTCCTGGTTCTGCAGGGCTGGGGTGGGGCCTGAGGGTCTCCATTTCTAACAAGCTCCCAGGTGACGCCAGTGCTGCTGGTTTGGGGGAGCACTTTGAGTGGTACAACCAGTGCTTCAGGACTTCAAAGAGGGCAAAGATTATGTTGAAGGTCATTAATCTTGTTTTTAATATTAACAAAAGAAAGAAAACAACGTGGACTTCTACATCATTTCATAGGTAGAGGTTTAATATTTTTTCGTGATAATGAGAACAATTACATTTTGCTGGGAAACACCAGGGCAGTGCTTGCAAATCTCTCACAGCAATCTTGTGAACTATAAAGACAAGAGTGGTTATGTTGGCTGTTTTCTTTTCCTTGTTGTTTTTTTAAAATTTAATTTCTATTCTACTAATTTTATTATGCATGTTTTTGGCTGTAAGTTGCCTCAAGCCTTTATTTGGAAAAGATGAAACCTAAATCAGTGCATTTAATTGCATTGTTTTAGCCAGTCATCACTGGTTTCAAAAAATTTGAAGGCTTTTAAGTTGAAAATTAAACCCAAGAGAAATAGACCAAATAAGTAATTCTAATGAGGCAACATCTTTTGTCTGTAAATCAGAAGCTCTTTCTTTTTGTGTGAAAAAAAGAGCTATGGGTACAGGGGTGGGCAAACTTTTTGACTCGAGGGCCACAATGGGTTCTTAAACTGGACCGGAGGGCCGGAACAAAAGCATGGATGGAGTGTTTGTGTGAACTAATATAAATTCAAAGTAAACATCATTACATAAAAGGGTACGGTCTTTTTTTTTTTTTAGTTTTATTCATTTCAAATGGGCCGGATCCGGCCCGCGGGCCGTAGTTTGCCCACGGCTGGGTTAGAACCATGTTTTAGACTCCACCTCCATATATTTCATTTAGGTAAAATGAAAATCAACTAACAAGCTATGGTAATGCTCTTTTAGAAATGAGAAGTAATAATAAAGACTGGAATCCTGGATGGAAGATTCTGCTAAGATATTTCTTTAGACTCCAGTGTTGGAATGTCAGTGAGCGTTGTCAAGACATTGCTGGGTTCAAAAGAGAATGACTTTGGTGGATCTCCCTTATTTATTTCACAAATATCTCTGTCCTATTCACTTTTATCTAAAGAGTTGCTATTATGTCTGCTTTTGTCCTACTTTACTTTCATCTTGCATATCAGGGATTGAAACCCAGGTTCCTCTAATTGTCTCTGACAAGAAGCTGTCAATCTTATCTCCAAGGCCTTTATTGAAATGTTCCAGATGTGTGGCAGACTCTAGGATAGTAGGCATGACTGGCCCCTGATTCTTAAATGGTCAGTGCATCCTCTCTTTCCCCAGCCTCCAGGCCTGTCCACCAAAGTCATGCATGTAATAGTACTTCAAAGCATCTTTTTTTTTTTTTTTTTTTTTTTTTTTTTTTATCCAGCCTTTTATTTTCCTTCAGCACAGTGACCAGATAGTCTGTCATTTTCTCTTATTGGCAGTGTGCAAGTCTCCAGTTCCCAAGGAAGCACACAGATAACCTCTCGTGAAGAGTTTTACATCTTCAACTCATCAGTCTAAGCTCCAGTGAATTGGATTTACGAGTAAAATTACAAATATTATTTCTGTATTCATATAGACCCCAAATCAAATATAAGTATATTGAATCAAAGGTTATCAACCTTTGATTGTCTGCCTATCAATGTATTGTCTGTAATAACCTTTTAAATTTTTTAAATCACCAAAAAAGCTCCCATTAGGGCCATTCATATTTCTTTTTATTACATTTATCGTTATTGTTGAAAGTATTACAGATGTCCTCTTTTTCCCCCCTACATTGACCCCCTCCACCCCTCTCTCTCCCCCTCCCCAGACCTTCCCCACACTATTGTCTGTCCATGGGCTATGCATATATGGATATAAGTTCATTGGTTAATCTCTTCCCATCCCATCCCCCCCCATTCCCTCTGAAATACACATTTGTTGCATGCTTCAATGTCTCTGGATCTTTTTTGTTCATTGCTTTATTTTGTTCATTAGATTCCACATATAAGTGAGATCATGTGATACTTGTCTTTCTCTGACTGGCTTATGTATTTCCCTTAGCATAATACTCTCCAGGTCCCTCCATGCTATCTCAAAGGATAAGAGATCCTTTTTTATAGCTGCATAGTATTCCATTGTGTAAATGTACCACAGTTTTTTAATCCATTCATCTATTGATGGGTACTTGGGATGTTTCTAGATCTTAGATATTGTAAATAATGCTGCTATGAACATAGGGGTGCATATATTCTTTCTTATTGGTGTTTCTGGCTTCTTAGGACATATTCCTAGAAGTGGGATCACTGGGCCAAATGGCAGTTCCATTTTTAAATTTTTCACACTGTTTTCCATAGTGGTTATACCAGTCTGCATTTCCACCAGCTCCACATCCTTGCCAGCACTTGTTGTTTGTTGATTTATTAATGGTAGCCATTCTGGCAGGTGTGAGTTGGTACCTCATTGTTGTTTTAGTTTGCATATCTCTGATGACTAGTGATTTAGCATTTTTTTTCATGTCTCTTGGCCATTTGTATGTCCTCTTTGGAGAAGTATCTGCCCATTTTTTAATTGGGTTGTCTTCCTTTTGTTGAGTTGAATGAGTACTTTATATATTTTAGAAATTAACTCCTTATCAGAGTTAATTTGTACTCCCATATAGTGGATTCCCTTTTCGTTTTGATGGCGGTTCTTTTGCTGTGCAGAAGCTTTTTATTTTTATGTGGTCCCATTTGTTTATTTTTTCCTTTGTTTCTCTTGCCCTAGAGGTGTTGTATCAGTGAAAATTCTGCTATGTGAGGTGTCTGATATTTTGCTGCTGATGATTTTTTCTAGGATTTTTATGGTTTCACAACTTACATTTAAGTCTTTTATCTATTTTGAATGTTTTCTTGTGTATGGTGTAAGTTGGTAGTCTAGTATCATTTTTTTTTTGCATGTACCTGTCCAATTATCCCAACACTATTTATTGAAGAACTGTCTTTACTTCATTGTATACTCTTGCCTCCTTTGTCAAATATTAATGAGCATAACAGTTAGGTTCTCTGGTTTTTCCATTGATCTATATGGCTGTTTTTGTGCCACTACCAGGCTGTTTTTATTACAGTGGCTTTGTAGTATAACTTGATATTTAGTATTGTGATTCCTCCAACTTTGTTCTTCTTTCAAGATTGCTGTGGCTATTCAGGTTCTTTTTTGGTTCTATATACCTTTCTGAAGTATTTGTTCTAGGTTTGTAAAATATGCTGTTGGTATTTTGGTAGGGATTGCATAGAACCTATAGATTACTTTGGGTATTATGGACATTATAATGATACTAGAGGCCCAGTGCACGAATTCATGCACAAATTTGTACATGGGTGGGGTCATTCTGCCTGGCCTGCGATTGGGGCTGGAGGCCGGCCAGCTGGGGGGAGGGACTGTGGGAGGTTGGCTGGCAGAGAGAGGTTGGCTGTGGAAGTACACTGACCACCAGGGGGCAACTCCTGCATTGAGCATCTGCCCTCTGGTAGTCAGTGCACATCATAGCAACCAGTCAACTGGTTGTTCGGTCATTGGTTGTTCGGTTGCTTAGGCTTTTATATATATAGATTAATTCTATATATATAATGATACTAGACTACCAACTTACACCATACACAATTAATTCTATATATATAATCTATATATATAGATTAATCCATGAACACAGTATATTCTTCCACTTATTTATACCTTATTCTACCTCTTTTCTTAATGTTCTGTAGTTTTCTGAGTACAGGTCTTTTATCTCCTTGGTTAAGTTTATTCCTAAGCATCTTAATTTTTTTTGTTACAATGGTAAATGGGATTGTTTTTTTGATTTCTCTTTCTGAGAGTTCATTATTGGTGTATAAAAATGCCATTGATTTCTGGGAGTAAATTTTGTATCTTGCTACATTGCCCAATTTATTTATTAAGCTTAGTAGATTTTTGGTAGAATCTTTAGGGTTTTCTATATACAATATCATGTCATCTGCAAATAAGTATAGTTTTACATCCTCCTTTCTAATTTGGATGACTTTTATTCTTGTTTTTTTCTTCTTGTTTGATCAATGTAGCTAGGACTTCCAGTACTATCCTATATAATAAAAGGGTAATATGCAAATTGACCCCAATGGCAGAATGACTGGGAATGACCAGTCACTATGATGTGCACTAACCACCAGGGGGCAGACGCTCAATGCAGGAGCTGCCCCCTGGTGATCAGTGTGCTCCCACAGAGGAAGCTCAGCTCAACCACAAGCCAGGCTGACAGCTGGTGAGTGCAGCATCAGTGGCAGGAGCCTCTCCCACCTCCTCAGCAGCACTGTAGTCCGACTGATGGCTTAGGGCTTCTCCCTATGAGGAGCGGGCCTAAGCAGGCAGGTGGACATCCCCGAGGGGTCCCGGACTGTGCCCTCTCGCTGAGGGATGCCCACAAGTGCATGAATTTTCATGCACTGGGCATCTAATGTTGAATAAAAGTGGTGAAAATGGACAACCCTGTCTTGTTCCTGTTCATAGAGGAGATGGTTTTAGTTTTTGTACATTGAGTATGATGTTAGCCTAAGGTTTGCCATATATGGCCTTCATTATGTTGCGGTACGTTCATATTTCTTTATGTCTCTCTCTTCCAATCTGGTCTATGGACAGATGTGTAGACCAAAGGATTCATTTTCAGGACATTCTACTACAATTAAACTGTGTTCATTAAAGAAAATTAATATATATTTTTATTGATTTCAGAGAGATAGAGATAGAAACAGCAAAGATGAGAGAGAATCATCAATTGGCTGCCTTCTGCATGCCCCCATATTGGGGATTGAGCCTGCAACTCAGGCATGTACCCTTTTCAGGAATTCAACCATGACCTCCTGGTTCATAGGTCAATGCTCATCCACTGAGCCACTGGCAGGAATAAACTGGATTCATTGTAGACTCTCTAATCAATTGTGGCTTGTCTAAAATATAAATGTGCCCATTGTCCTTTTGTTGTTGTTAATATCATAAGCTCACAATGACATTGCTATTTTCCCACCCCCATTATCTTCTTTATATTTATATCACCAATTTATTGTTCCTTGATGGTGACAACTAAGTCCAGAGTTGTCGTTCCAATATCCTTCCTCTAAGTCAGACTGATAAGACATTATTGGATATTCTTTATTTAGCCAAGTAATACAACTAACAAACCTTTGATTAATTGTGGCTCTTTATTGCTTTTTATCTTATATTTATACCCATTTTACATATGATTTTATCTGACTGTTTATTTGTCTATCTTTCACTTGGCCGTGGGGGCTCCAGGAGGGCATGGACTTAGTCTTGACTTTCTGTTGCAGTAAGGAGAGCAGCACCTCTTTCCTCTTAGTGGGAGCCTAGTCCATCCATCAAATCGTAGAAAGTCCATTCTTACAAAAACCTGCTTAGCTCTTAGTTCAAGTTATAAAATAAAACAACTGTAGATATTTCTTAAGTTAAAAAAATTATAAAAAGGAACTACATGCACCAGGTGAAGAAGGTAATGGTTAATATGGGCAGTCTGTGGATCTCCCACTTTAACATGAATATGAATATAGACATAGGACAGGGCCTAAGATTCTGTGTTTCTAGGAAACATTAAGGTGATGTTGCTGTTGGTATTCTGGGGGTCGCATTTTGAATGGTGAGTCTCTAGGTAGGGTCTGAAGCTTTCTTTGTCCTCAAATCACAAATAATGATTGGTTTTGCCTGGTTATTAGATTTATTTTAATTTCTTTTTCCAGTTTCCAAGGTCTGTTATAAAAATCTTAGGCATTACAGAAATAATGTAGGAAGCAAAAGTTCTCAATAATCTTTCTTTCTAGAGACAGCTGGTGTCAACAATGTAATGCATACTCTTCCAAATTAGTTTCTCACTATGTGTGATTATTTTTTAGGAATTGACCTCATTCTTGCTTTTCTCACTTTCCAATAGATTTTGGACTTTCTTCCTCCCTGTAAGAACCTATAGGTCATTCATGCTATTTTAAGAATAGTTCATCTATGCCTTATTTAGAAGTGTTTAAGTTATTATTAAGATATTTATGTAAACAAAGCCTTTGAAATGAAAACAACGGCAGCACTTTTGGCAGGAGTCAATGTTATGTAAATGAATAGTTTCAAATAGAAAGAAGTGAACATACCTCTAGAGCATGCAGTGATGACACTTTTAAAGGAATGAGAAGGCGGGGTCAAATGAGACATTGATGAGGTTAGAAAGGAGAAATGATTATTTTCCACTATGAAATGACTATCTCTTGGGCTTCCCTGGAGGCCTGGGTTTGAGGTATTTAAGGACAATGACTATATAAGAATATAAAAATACCCAGGGGTTTTCCCAAGACTCACACTCAGGGTCCTGAGATCAGTGATACCGTGGTAGATGCCCATCACCTCTCTCCCTCCCCACGCCAGGGCTGGAGTTGCCAAAAGCTTTTTGCCTGAGGCATGTGGGTGAGCTGCTGCACACAGCCATAAGGCAGCAGTTGACTTTGCTGTATGTGGCCTGAGCATTCCTCAGCCCAAGACTTTCAGAGGCAGTGACTGTTTCCGAGAGCTGAGAGCAGCGCTGCAGGCCCATCTCAGAGACCCACTTTCTCCTGAGGGTGAGGCTCCTGGCTCCTGATGCCTGACAGGCATTGAAATTCTCCAGCCAGGGAAGCGTGAGTGTTTGTACAGAGGAGCTGTTTTACACAAACAATAGGCAGCATATATTACAAACTGCTCTTCAAATGGGGGCTAAGCTACAGGGAGACCTGTATTGGCTCGAGCTCTATACCTTTGATTCCATACCAGGAATTCATAAAGGCAGATATCTCTGTTCTTTCCTGTCTCTCACTTAAGGATAAGAATTTCTGGCCAGAAGAGTCTCTAAATTCCAATCAGAATTGGAATGACCAGCCTAGAGCTTTGCAATTCATCTGACTGAGAATCTTTTCACAATAAAAAGGCACTCTTCCCTCCCCTCCCCGCCCTGCCCCCAAACCAAGCCAGAAATATGATAGATTCAGTTAATCTTCAACAGGCAGTTTCAGACATTTTAGATCCACTTCTACTGTGTGATTAATTGCTTCAGTGTTTGGCAAGTATTAAACGGGAGAGTTTTGTGGGGAGGAAGTCGGAGTGCAGGCTGCAGCTGGCCCGCTGTTTGTTACTGCTCTGGCCCAGCCTCTGTTCTCCCTCAACAAAGCACAGCTGCTTCGTGTCTGTCACAATCAATGGGATGACATTTCCCAACTGGTAATTACCAAAAGGATTCCTGTTGATGCCTTTTGGAACTGCCAATCTTCAAGGTAGCTCTTGGCTCCTGCCGAGTACAGTACGTCTGCAGTTTGGCTTTTTATCTCCACTTTCCTACTTGAGCTGAAAGAGAGGTTTGTGTGGAGACTTGCAGCTCACTCCTGGAACCTCTCTTCCTTCCCTCACCTGTCTACACATTAAAGAAAATCCTCTGCATGCACTGAATGAGACCGGTCGAGGCGTAAACAAGGCAAAAGGGGGCCTAAGAAACACTAATGAAAGAATGAATGCCAGTTCCAAGTGAAGGTATTTATTATATTTTCCTGTTTTGAGAGGAAAAGGGTAAAGGCCGTTATTTTCCAGGGACTTAAATGAGAGCCTTCCTCATAGTTTGGTGTCCACCTTAGAGAAGAATTCAGAGAATTCTCCGGATTTAGCCATCTAGGAAAAACACTCCAAGTTGACATGTATCTCTTCCAACTGCCAGGATGCCATTTATTAGGCAATTTTTGAAAGAAAGTAAATAATGCTCTAGCTGGATGGCTCTATGGGCGGGATAAACCTCTAAACATATCTAGAGGAATATGTTTATTCCTTCCTTCACTCAACAATGATTTATAGCGGGGGTGTTATATGCCAGCCATTGTTTTAGATGCTGAGAACTGGAACAGTACCAGATGGAGCTTGGGGTGGGGGTGGGAATAACACTATTTAGATAGTTCCTCAATTGAAGTTGAGAGACACTCTCATTCTACCTATACTTTCTCTACCAATCCCAGACTCATAAGCATTTGCTAGTTTCCTCACTTGTCATATTTTGATGATAAGATGGCTCTTGCCTTTGAGCCTTTGAGTTAAAAGAATTAAACACATTGAATGTAAATAGATTAGAGAGCCCAGGTACATGAATGTAGCTAAGAAGGGCAGGCAAGGAGAAATTCAGGGCAAGTAGACATTTAAAATGATAAAGAAAATACATGAAAAAGAAGAAAAGGAAGAAAAATAGAAGATAATTAGTACAGATCTGTTGTTTAAAGAATGAGGTACTTTGACAGAGTGCCAAGACTAAATGTAGATTCGTGGCTGCCACGGACTGGAGGTAGTGGAGAGTAGGGAGTCACTGAGAATGGGATTAGGTTTCTTTTTTAGGGTGATGAAAACATTCTAAAGTTAGGTAGTGGTAATGGTTGCACAACCTTGTGACTATACTAAAAACCACCAAATTGTATACATTAAAGTGGTGAAGTTTATAGTATATGAATTATCCTATATAATAAAGAGGTAATATGCAAACTGACTGTCACACGCTCGCACAAGATGGCCACCACAAGACAGCCGGCAGGGGAGGGCAGTTGTGGGTAATCAGGCCAGCAGGGGAGGGCAGTTGCGGGGGACTGGGCCTGCAGGGGAGGGCAGTTAGGGGAGACCAGGCCAACAGGGGAGGGCAGTTAGGAATGACCAGGCTGGCAGGGGAGGGCAGTTTGGGGCAATCGGGCCGGCAAGGGAGCAGTTAGGCATTGATCAGGCTGGCAGGGGAGTGGTTAGGGCAGTGATAGCGAACCTTTTGAGCTCGGCGTGTCAGCATTTTGAAAAACCCTAACTTAATTCTGGTGCCGTGTCACATATAGAAATTTTTTGATAATATTAGCCATAGTAAAACAAAGACTTATATTTTTAATATTTATTTTCTTTGTTAAATGCCATTTAACAAAGAAAAATCAACCAAAAAAAATGAGTTCGCGTGTCACCTTTGACATGTGTGTCATAGGTTCACCATCACTGGGTTAGGGTGTGATCAGGCAGGCAGACAGAAGCAGTTAGGGGCAATCAGGCAGGCAGGCAGGCGAGCCGTTGGGAGCCAGCAGTCCCGGATTGTGAGAGAGTGGTCCCAGATTGGAGAGGGTGCAGGCCGGGCTGAGGGACCCCCCCCTCCCTGTGCATTAATTTTGTGCACTGGGCCTCTAGTGTTTGATAATATTAAAAAATATATTTTAAAAATCTAAAAGCCACCTGGAAGATGCCTCTCAGAAGTAAATGTAAACATTTGGTTGTATTTTTTCACCTTGCTTTATATACTGTTTATACAATCTCACAAAATTTGGGGTGTATTATGTATACTCCTAACTTTTAGTCCCAAGCTTTACCATCTTCACTGTGAAGTACAGTGGCTAAGAATGTTGACCCCAGGCCCTCACTGCCTACTTATAAGGGCCAGCTCTACAACTTACTAGCTACATGTTCTTGGTCAAGTCACTGAACTACTCTGAGTTTTGGTTTCTTGATTTGTATCATGGGGATAATAATAATGCCTACCTCTCAAAGTGGTTGTAAGGTTCACATGAGCACGTGGAACGGTGACTGGCAAATAGCATTTGGTATTATTATTATAATTGTAACCCATTTCAAGCACTACTTGGACTTACAGAACTGACACCTTCCTGCAAATTCCCTTGGCACTCAAGTTTTCCCAAAGGGGAGCCAACCAGTCTATTGGCTCCAGGCTATAAGTGGTATCTAGCATATTCTCTCTCATTCTGCCTTCTTTTTGTTGATGTCCTCTGCTCTCAAAATGGCCAACAGTATCTTTGCGGTTAGCAGTACCTGGGGTCCCTCATGGGAATCCCAGAGTCCATGCCAAAGGTACTGTCTTCCAGTTCTTTCAAAGCCAGCACACTTGGGAGGTTGTCACACTGTTGAGTTTTCATGTGAAAATAGAGAGAATGACCGAATTCTGTGTGTGGTAGACTCTAACTCTACTCCTAAGGGGCTGCCTTTTGTTTTGTTTCTGATTCTGCAGAGTAGATGATTACATATCAAAGTTTCTCTCTTGATAATATTGACATTTTTTAAAGTACAACTTTTATGAATTATTATGAAAGTTTCTTTTCCTACCAAGAGTGTGGAGAGGATGAAACAAAGTGTGTGTGTGTGGGGGGGGGCGGTGTGAGAGAGGAAAATCTTGCCTTACCTCTCACAACTCCTTATCTACATTAGAAGTGTAAGCTCTTTGAAGATAAGTACTTTCTACACTGTCTAATAGAAGATCAGTAAAATCTTTGACCCATAAAAACCCATTGGATATATTAAAATGTATTATTTTCAATGTTACAGAAGAAAGCCAGATATTAAGAACCTAATAGGTTACAGACACTCTAAATATGTTATCTCATTTCATCTTTATAGTGACCTTTGAGGAAGCACTTAAATTATTAGCCTCTTCTTACAGGTGGGTTAACTGAGTCTAAGAAAAAGTTTAGCAGCTTTCCTGGGTCACATCAGTAGGTGACAGAAATTTGGATTTCACTCCAGGTCTGTTTAATAGACTCCAACCTTGTTCCTCATGCAGCAATGCTGACTTTTAGGATATGCAGAGAGGTTATTCTAAAGTAGTAGCATGGTGGACAAGTGGAAACCTAGCAATTTACAACCTGATAGCTTTTTTAGAGAATTAAAATAATATATCAGCTTAAGGGATGGGGGAATAACTTGACTGTGAGCAGAATCCAACTTAATTGAATTTATTCTGAGTTTAGAATAAATTTAGGTTAATCTTTACCAGTCAAAACACCTCTTACTTAGTCTTAGGGAAAAAAGTTTACTAAAAATTTTCTTATATAACGTTGACATCAAATAATTCTTTCAATAGTACGTTTAGGAAAAGAAGCATATAAATTTCTTATACCTTGAAGTACAGATTTAAAAATGAAGTAATTTAATTAAAGACTTTAGGTTATAGTCAACCTATGACCATCATTCTATTTAAGAAGGTTTAAAGAGATTCCCAAATGTGGATTTCCCACTTTTTGCTTCTTAGACACTTCACAAATGAGTAGAGTTGGTTGAATCCACAACCTGAATATATGCCCTGACTGGGAATCGAACCCACACCACCTTTTGGTGTAAGGGACGACGCTCCAACCAACTGAGCCACACTGGCCAGGGGCAAGCATTCTTTTGAGTCCCTCTCAATGCTCTCTATTAAAGCTAGTTTAACTTTAGCCAACTCATCACTTTCTAAGAGACATCATTTCCTCTTCCACTGTCACTATGGACCACTTAGGAAAAATGTGTTTGAACAAGAAGCCATGCTATCTTCCAACCTGGGCGCTTAAAAACCATTCACATATTTCCAGGTTTCAGACTCAGAGGAGTCTTCATGAAAAACTGAATTGTGGTGAAATCAATCATGAAAAGATCTGTTTACTTTAGGTCAGATATTGAGGAACTTTTGATATGTAGTCATTAGGTGAGTGGATGTAAACATCCTCTTAACTATCCAGGATAAAGAAAGATCACAATAATTTCTCTGTTCCTTATCTCTGTTTTTCAATAAGGTGTCCCCAGATGGCAGTCGCTGGAATGCAGCCATATCCTCTGTTGTGTATTTATCGACAGATCTCTGCCAGTTGACTTTAGGTCTAGCTTTTCTGTTGTTTAACAGTGATGAGATAACTAGTGGTAACTTATTTAATCAATACTCTCTTTTCTTAATATACTTTAAATTTAATAGAAGCTAACTTCATAAGAGTATTGGGAGTTGATTTGGATCTATTTCCCTTCATTTTCTCCTCTTACTAGTGACTCTTTAGTGATGAGAGTTCAATTTTCCTGTGAAAATTGTGACGTTGAGTTAAAAGACTTACACAGAGTAAGAGATGGTCTCACAGGCTTGGTTTGTCAACTTATTTACTGGGCACATTTTGTTAGACTTTTTCCAAAAATAGATTGCATCTAATTAGAAAGTGTTCTGTCAGTTCTAAATATTTTATAATATTGTTGAGGTATCTTTAATTTTTAAAGAAAAACTATTACATAGCTTTACATATGGATATCACCATAACAGGTTGACTGGTTTGCAAAACAAGTGGCAACAGTTAAAGATAAAAGGGACAGTACAAAGAATTAAAAACACTACATACAGCAAATTCTGTATTTAGACTTGACATAATATAATGACCAGGGAGAAATTTTACACAAGCATTACTAAAGCATGCTTGAAAGTTTCTTTGCTATGACATTAATTAGAGAAGCTCCTAGTGATAACAAGACTTTTTTGGTGCTAAGGGCACATAGCATGCTGCACATTAGCATAAGCAACTGGCTTATAAAAATAAATATGTGGATATTGAGCACAAAATCTGATGAAATTTTTTCAAAGGAGAACATGCTTTCCCTAGGTAAAATGTATTGTTAATCAATGTAATTTTTCCAATAAATTTATTTCACTACACAATTACTTTTATTTATAAAAAAATCTATAATAGCCTTTCCAAAGCTTTATTAGATACATTCATCCTATACATAAATAAGCAGCACACACTACTAGTATGTGAAAGGCAGTATACCAGAACTGTGGATAGAACAACGTGAAAGATAGAGTTGTATCTTTGAGCATTTTAGTCTAGTGAGGGAGAAAGACAATGATACATTATGATAAACACTAAAAATAGAGTTATTTCCAAGTGATAGGGGGTATTAAGGAGAAAATATCTGACTCCTATAGGCAAACTAATCTGGGTAGATTTTTCAAAGGACCCTTCACCCTCACCTACAATCCCTGTATGTGCCCTCACCCACCTGAGGGTTAAACCAGAATCTTCCAGCCTTCTCCATTGTTCCTAACATCCCTCCCTACTGCAGTCATCAGAATTGTGGAGGTAGTTGTAGAGCTGATTTCAGGCATTTATAAAATTTAAAAAATGTAAAAGGAGCTTCCAGATCTTTTTCTTTAACAAAAACAACTTAATCTTGTTTTACTTTCTTAAAAAAAACACCGTAATTGATAGAGAGAGAGAGAGAGAGAGAGAGAGAGAGAGAGAGAGAGAAACATAGATCAGTTGTCTCCTGCTTGCAGTCCAACTGGGAATGGAACACAACCTAGATATGTGCCTGACTGGGAATTGAACCTGCCACCATCTGGTGCAGATGACACTCCAACCAACTGAGACACTCGGCCAGGGAAACCTTCTTTTACTTTTATTATTATTATTACTTTTATTATTGTTAATCCTCATTGAGGATATTTTTCCATTGATTTTTAGGGAGAGTGGAAGAGAGAGGGAAAGACAGAGAGACATGAGCACTGACCAGGGCCTGTGCCAGGGAGGAGCCTGCAACCAAGGTACGTGCCCTTATGGGAATCAAACTCAGGACCTTTTGGTCCTCAGGCCGATGTTCTAGTCACTGAGCCAAATCGGCTAGGGCTTGTTTTACTTTTATGAAGTAATATAGTCTTGATATTTTGCCATGTGCCTAAATGGAGTGCTGTGTCAAGGAGCAGGTGGTGGGAAAGGGGAGAAGATGAGGTGAGTTCAGAGGATTCCTGTGGAAATAGTTCTAGACAATTTTCTTTAAAAATGATTTTTAATAGAGATATTTGTCAGTGAATTTGGGGAACTCTGGACAAAACTCTGGAAACTTTGCCAAGGACCTCCTCACTATCTTTGCTCAGGCTTATTTTGTATTGTTTTCACTGATGGTCTGTGGTTAATTCCTAAGAAAACCAAATATAAATGCACCAAAAGCCAGAAAAACAAGCCTAAGTCCTAAAATTCAACCTAATGGCATAATGATGATGGTTCTACTTAAGCAAATACTTACTGAGGACAAAAAACTACTTATGTTAAGCCAAACCACTTTAACTATCCAAGGGATAGTCCAATCCAGTGATCCTCATGGAATATCTGTTGAATGTATCAATTCCACACAGTCATACATTCCCTCCTAACCACAGGAAGCTACTACAATAATTTCTAGAGTAGTTAATGGAAGATTGTTGTTAGATTAATCTCCTTTACAATTACAAATATAGTTCAGTGGATTAACATAATAGGACTCTCTGAAAACAACCCATCTGTTTGTTCATGACTTGGTACAAAAGGATTTTTCTAAATTAAAATATTTTAAAAATATATTTTTATTGATTTCAGAGAGGAAGGGAGAGGGAGAGAGAGATAGAAACATCAACGATGAGATAGAATCATTGATTGTCTGCCTCCTGTACACCCCACTCTGGGGATCAAGCCTGCAACCTGGGCATGTGAGCATGTGAGCATGTGCCCTGACCAGGAATCGCACTGTGACCTCCTGGTTCATAGGTTGATGCTCAACCACTGAGTCACGCCAGCCAGGCTCAGAATAATTTTTTAACATAAATTCCAAATATCATGAAACAGTGCATTCAACTATCAATGCTCCATTTCTGAATCTTAAGGAATGTATGACCATAATAATATAATGACCAGGGAGGTGCTGGTTTGCTTCCAGAAACATCTTTTGAAAAATAGCTTAAATGAGGTGCATTTTACAAACAAATTTTTTACCCATTATAAGTGTACAATTAAATGAATTTTAGAAAATTTATAGAACTATCATCACAGTTCAGTTTTAGAACATTTCCATCACTTTGAGAAGTTCCCTCTTGTCTGTCTGTAGAATGATGCACTCCTAGTGCCAATCCTAAGCAACTACTAATCTGCTTTCTGACTCTGTATACTTGCCTTTCCTGTGCACTGCATATGAATGGAAGTGTACAGTATGTAACCTTTTGTGTCTACCTTCTTTGACATAGCATAATATTTTTGAGATTTATCCATATCATATAGCTTATGTCAATTTATTTTTTTCAGATTTTGTTAACTTTATTGAGATATAATTCCTATATCATACAATTCACTCATTTATAGTATACAACTTTTTAAGATCTTTGAAACTTAATTTTATTATTTATTTATTTATTTTAATTCTTTATTGTTGAAAGTATTACACATGTCTCCTTTTCCCCCATTGACCTCTCCCAGCCCGCTCCCTTCCTCCAGTAATTTGCTTATTTATAGTATTTCATGTTACCGAGCAGTGTATGCATGGAGTCTCATATCAGGTATGTACATACATTTTAAAAATTAAGATATAATTTACATATAACATGTTGTATATACATTTTCCAATTCTCAGTGTCTCTCTTGTCATGCATAGAAACATTAGAATGGCTTCTTAATGGCAGGAAAATCAAACAAAGTGAAACAAACAAACAAAAAGCCCTAAGGGTTTCATTTACTGACTATTAGCATTCTTGGGAAGATTATGATTTTTTTAAAAAATGGGTAAATGCAAATTGGTTATATGGGTCCTCTTCTTCCCTCTCTGACTTGGGATTCTTGGATCATGGAGTTATGAGTCCCCTTAAATTCCATACTAAAATTTGTTTGTGTGAACATTACCTTTTTTTTTTTTTTCTGGGGAGATGGTCCATAGCTATAATCAAATTCTCAAACAGTTTGTCACATAAAACAGTTTAAGAGAAAATGTTAGTGTTCCATTTGGTTCCATCCTTGACCATTTTTCCTTCTCCCTCTATATATCTTATTTGGAAAATATTTACTTTCATGGCTTCATGGATTCAACTACCATGCAGAGAGATTACTGAGAAAACTCTAAAAGAAATTTATTTCTTATCAAAATTATGGGCCATCTGATAGTTTTAAATGTATTTTAAACTAGAGGCCTGGTGCACGGATTTGTGCACTGGTGTGGTCCCTCGGCCTGGCCTGTGGGGATTGGGCCAAAACCGGCTCTCCGACATCCCCCGAGGGGTCCTGGATTGAAAGAGGGTGCAGGCCAGGATGAGGGACCCCATTGGTGCACTATCAAGGCTGGGGAGGGAGGCAGGAGGTTGGCCAGCTGGGAAGGACCACGGGAGTGCTCCAGGGCATGTCCAGCCCATCTCCCCCAGTCCTGATTGGCTGGACCCCAGCAGCAAGCTAACTTACCAGTCGGAGCACTTGCTCTGGTGGTCAGTGCACGTCATAGTGATTGGTCGAATGGTCAAATGAACGGTCGGACACTTCTCGTATTATGCTTTTACTATACTAGTACTAGTGGCCCAGTGCACGAAATTCGTGCACATTAAAAGAGAATTAATTAGAGGAAATATTTTAATATTGCTATTTGCCCTTTATCTATAATAGAAGTGTCAGAGATGAAACAAAATTAGTAAAATGTATATGAAAATCTCCCTCTGGTCAGAGTCTGGGGCACACCATGGGACCCAGAGTCAAGTCCCCGCCCACCCACGTGTGTCTCAAAATCATACAAGACCCAGACCCAGCAGGCCCCATCCACATCAAGCTCCACAGGGTGAGGGGTACAGCCTCAGGTCCCCTTGTCCGACACCAGGAGTGGGGTGCAGACTCAGGTCCCCAGGCCCTGGTGCCGGGGTGGGAGGCGTGACCTCAGGTCCCCCGTAAAGCCTCACTGGGCGGGGGATGCAGCCTCAGGTCCCCCGTCAAGCCTCGCTGGGCGGGGGATGCAGCCTCAGGTCCCCCGTCAAGCCTCGCTGGGCGGGGGATGCAGCCTCAGGTCCCCCGTCAAGCCTCGCTGGGCGGGGGATGCAGCCTCAGGTCCCCCGTCAAGCCTCGCTGGGCGGGGGATGCAGCCTCAGGTCCCCCGTCAAGCCTCGCTGGGCGGGGGATGCAGCCTCAGGTCCCCCGTCAAGCCTCGCTGGGCGGGGGATGCAGCCTCAGGTCCCCCGTCAAGCCTCGCTGGGCGGGGGATGCAGCCTCAGGTCCCCCGTCAAGCCTCGCTGGGCGGGGGATGCAGCCTCAGGTCCCCCGTCAAGCCTCGCTGGGCGGGGGATGCAGCCTCAGGTCCCCCGTCAAGCCTCGCTGGGCGGGGGATGCAGCCTCAGGTCCCCCGTCAAGCCTCGCTGGGCGGGGGATGCAGCCTCAGGTCCCCCGTCAAGCCTCGCTGGGCGGGGGATGCAGCCTCAGGTCCCCCGTCAAGCCTCGCTGGGCGGGGGATGCAGCCTCAGGTCCCCCGTCAAGCCTCGCTGGGCGGGGGATGCAGCCTCAGGTCCCCCGTCAAGCCTCGCTGGGCGGGGGATGCAGCCTCAGGTCCCCCGTCAAGCCTCGCTGGGCGGGGGATGCAGCCTCAGGTCCCCCGTCAAGCCTCGCTGGGCGGGGGATGCAGCCTCAGGTCCCCCGTCAAGCCTCGCTGGGCGGGGGATGCAGCCTCAGGTCCCCCGTCAAGCCTCGCTGGGCGGGGGATGCAGCCTCAGGTCCCCCGTCAAGCCTCGCTGGGCGGGGGATGCAGCCTCAGGTCCCCCGTCAAGCCTCGCTGGGCGGGGGATGCAGCCTCAGGTCCCCCGTCAAGCCTCGCTGGGCGGGGGATGCAGCCTCAGGTCCCCCGTCAAGCCTCGCTGGGCGGGGGATGCAGCCTCAGGTCCCCCGTCAAGCCTCGCTGGGCGGGGGATGCAGCCTCAGGTCCCCCGTCAAGCCTCGCTGGGCGGGGGATGCAGCCTCAGGGGGTCAGAGGAGCTTAGCTTAAAGGAAACTAAGATCTCCTCATCTCAGGACCCCATGCTTTTAATTAACACAATTTGTCCTGAGGCGAGGCAGAGATATACACTTCAAAGGGTCAGGGTTTCAAATACTGAGTCCATTGTCAGATTTGGGGGAATTAGCCTATGGCTGTTCAGGTGTTTGGCCAGTAGGAGGCAATAACATGTAGATTAAGATGCCCTGAGCTGTCTGGCAGCAAGCAGTCATCCCTTTTCAGGTTTGGGGAAATGCCTTCAGCCATTCCCAACAGGTGACAACATATGTGACTCAGCCCTTGTTGAGTCCCCAAGTTCCATCAACCTTTTGATGAAACTCTTGCAGTTATGACATGCTAGAATTGGCTTCCGGCAGAATTGGTAATTTATATTGGGAATGAAAGGTTCTTCCACCGAGAAGTAAATTTACAGCAATTCCTGTAGATGCTGTGGGCAAAATAGTACCACCAGGACATCTAATATAATGTATTAAAACTTTATAAAGATATGTTTTTCCACTACCACCTGGACCATCCAAGAAAAAGCATTTGGGGTGTACAGTTTGATCTTCGATGGCTGAAGTTATAGTCTGAAAGGCAGCTTCTCCTCAGGGCTGGGCAGGGACACAGGCAGGCTGGGTCACGTCCCAGGTCAGGGACACAGGCAGACAGTGTCACGTCCCTGACCAGGGATGCAGGCAGGCAGCTTCACGTCAGCTCTGGGCGGGACATTAGCACTGAGCAGGCCTGGGCCTGCCTCCACTGGGGATGGAAGTCCCCGCCCCTGTCTCCGCCCCCAGCTCCTGTGCGTGTGCAACCCGTTGATCGGTCGTGACTCGGAAAACGTAACGAACAAATTAGCATATTACCTCTTTATTATATAGGATAGGATTATAAGGTAGCCATCTTTTTCTAAATGTGGTGTGGAGTTTGTGTCCCCTCTACGTTAAACCTTAAACTTCCCCACCTTGAAGGGACAGACAGGCTGGAACTTTGAATTGCCATTTTCTCTCCAGACTCTATCACCTTTCATCACTTATATCTATGCAGCTGAGGCTGAAAAACCACTGCAGTTTGCCCAACCCTCGCCCACATGCATATACAGTAAATGGCATCAACTTTAAATGCACAGTTTAGGATTTGAGTGGAATCCCACTTTCCATTCACAATTCATTGGTATATTATCTTAGATCCCCCTACAGCTCTATTATTTTCCTCAATCCACTAAACTCTTAACTATGAATATTTTTCTCTAAGGAATCTAAGAAATGGTTTTGGGATGTGACATCAGACTAGAATGCTTTGTTTAGGGATTTTTAATGGTCCCACTGGATAGGAATTACTTCCATTTCTAAGTCCAGGTCCCTTCCTCAGATTGCAAGAGAAGCAGCCATCAGTACTGGGAGTTTTCTGAGAAGTAGGAATATCACAACCACTCACTCAATCAATCAAACAAAAAGCATTTCTGGAGCCCCTCATTCTAACAGCACAGTGCAGGGGATGTAAGAAAAACATTAAGGGGTGAAGAAACAAAGTGAACACACCTCTACCATCTCTTATCAATGTTTGTATTAATCTGCAAACTTGATCTATTTCTCAAACATCCAGACCTGACTGTGCAACTACTCAGTGGATATCTCCCTCTGTGGGTACTACAGGCAAGTCCCCAAGTGAAATCTCATCTTGCCTCTCATGAATCCTCCTCCTCCTGACATCTTTTTTATTATAAACTATTTTTAAATATATTTTTATTGATTTCAGAGAGGAAGGGAGCAGGAGAGAGAGATAGGAACATCAATGATGAGAAAGAATCATTGATTGGCTGCCTCCTGCACACCCTCTACTGGGATCAAGCCTGCAACCTGGGCATGTGCCCTTGGCTGTAATCGAACCTGTGACCTTTCAGTCCACAGGCTGACACTCTATCCACTAAGCCACACCAGCTAGGGCCCTCCTGACATCTTAATGAGTAGGACCAACATCAACATGGTCTCCCAATTCCTTCCTTGCTCTATACCCATATTTAATGGGCAGCAGGGCCAATTATACCTGGGAAATGTATGTCACATATCATCCCTGCTCTACATCCCACTGCCACTCTCCTATTTTGGGTCCTCATCTATTGCATAGATTCTTACAGGAATATTCCAACTGATCTTGCCACTGCCAGACTTGCAGCCACCAGTCTTTCCACCCTGCTGCCATTGTGACCCCTGCTTCAAAACCTTTGCTGCTTCCCATTGCCTGGGACGAAGCCTGAAACCAGGTGCATGTAGGACTCTTACTCAGTGTGGACCAGCTCTGCTCTCTGGCTCATCTGCTGTCCTTCCTCACCGTGCACTGCATTCCAGCTAATGCAAATATATCTCCGTCCCCGAAACACTACTCCTTTGCATATGTCTGTGCTTTGGGCAAGGCTAAAGAACTAACAAAGTATTATCTTGTTGCACATTTTCTTCTCTATATTTAGCATTCTTCTCATCCTCAGCCCCTCATCTCACCCTTTTTGTTTGCCGGACTACCTCGCATTCAGCAAGTCCCTGTGCAAGTATCATTTCTTTTGAACCACCCCTGCAGGCTCCCATCTTCAGGAAAAGCTAGGAGTCCCTCTAAGTGTATCTCCCAAGTTCCCTTTACTCTGTAGAAATTGTTTATATTTAAGTCTCATTCTCTGTGGGCTCCTGGAGGCCATAGCGTTTTATATATTCAGTGCTTCACAGTGCCTCGCATACAGTAGGTTTTCAATAAATGCTGAATGAATGAACAGTGAAATTGCAAAGAGTATGGTAATCAGATAGCTGGCCTTGCTCATTTTACTAATGAGGAAATTGAGACCCAGGGGGATTAGGAGAATTGCATAATTAGAGGCAGATTCTGGGACACAACCAAGGTGTTTTGACTCTTAGTTGCATGCCCCTTCCACTACTCAGCATGATATGATTAATTTGATGGATGTCTAAGGAAAGAATCTTTAGTTTTAGTGACAAAATGTAACTCGGTAAGAAGAGATTTATTGGTGGAAAAAGAAAGATAAGTGGTTTGTTTAATTTCACAGGGGTTATCATATTATTGTATTAATCTTTGTATCCAATAGAAAAATATATGAAGGTGATTGGAAGAGAGCAATAACTCCAGTGCAGGGAATAGTCTAATGAAGCAGTGACAGCACTTTACTTAAACTGATCAGTTAGTACTTGGTAATTTAGAAAGATTTCTTCTCTTAAGCTCTCAAGTTAGTGAGATGTGGAAACTTCACAGATCCCCAGGGGTCAATGCTTGGCTGCAGGACTGGCAGTGAGAGGAACAGGAAAGCAGTGTTTCTTTTGAAACTGAGCCAAACACGTTTCATTATTCTGAGTTCCCTGTTCGAGGCAAGTGACTTACTTGAAGATACTCAGTTCTGGAAAGAAGCTGTAGTTTTGTTTGTGTTTTCATGAACATTTTAAATACATAGAATGGAAAAGAAGTTTGGAGAGGTGAACCGAGATTAATATCTTATTTTCAAAAGAAGATGCTCAGAATAGGGGTGCACGTCATGGAATGGAAAAGGTAGAATTTCGGGTCTTTTATTTAGAGTGAAAACAACTATAGATAAGACTAATTTGGTAGGCAAGTAATCACTCTAAATAATAATGATTCTTTGAGCAGAGTACGTCTACCTCACCTTGTGAAATTGAGAAAGATACAGAGTATATGAGAGAAGTATAGGTTACATTGTAGAGGTGCAGTTTAGGGATTAGAAATTAATTTAAAACACACACATTTGGAAGAGAGGGAGTCATGTGAATTTCAGTGCCATTAGTTCAGTTGCTTAGAGAAGAGCAGGGGAATGGTGAGTTCATATCAGGAACCAGCTGTTGTGTGAGGAGGACACAGAGGAAGGGAGCCATGGTGATCCATGCTGGTGGTGGTGGTGGTAGTGGGGGGGGGGGCACTCTGAGACCATAGAAGAGGGTAGAAGCAGATGTGAGCTGTTGAGAGCTGAAAGAAAAGGTGCCAGTAGAAAGGAAGAGGGGATGGAAACAGTGAAGAGAGCATGCATACAAGGATTAGCCTTGGAAGTAATTTGAGTAGAAATCTGCTATACTCTCTTATCTATCTATCTATCTATCTATCTATCTATCTATCTATCTATCTATCTATCTACAGTTATCACTAAGAACATGAGTTCTAGGGCAACTTCTGGCTCCATCACTTCTTGCACAGATGATCTGAGCAGTTAGACTGGTTCCACCTGTACCAGCATCCAGTAAGTTCAGCGTGGGTTTGGGGACTATCTCTTTCTTTCTGGTCATTGATCTCATTGTGGCCACGGACTTCATTTAGCCACCTTGCTGTCCAAAGAGAAAGATACAGAGTATATGAGAGAAGTATAGGTTACATTGTAGAGGTGCAGTTTAGGGATTAGAAATTAATTTAAAACACACACATTTGGAAGAGTGGGAGTCATGTGAATTTCAGTGCCATTAGTTCAGTTGCTATAGAGAAGAGCAGGGGAATGGTGAGTTCATATCAGGAACCAGCTGTTGTGTGAGGAGGGCACAGAGGAAGGGAGCCATGGTGATCCATGCTGGTGGTAGTGGTGGTGGTGGTGGGGGGCACTCTGAGACCATAGAAGAGGATAGAAGCAGATGTGAACTGTTGAGAGCTGAAAGCAAAGATGCCAGTAGAAAGGAAGAGGGGATGGAAACAGTGAAGAGAGCATGCATACAAGGATTAGCCTTGGAAGTAATTTGAGTAGAAATCTGCTATACTCTCTTATCTATCTATCTATCTATCTATCTATCTATCTATCTATCTATCTATCTATCTACAGTTATCACTAAGAACATGAGTTCTAGGGCAACTTCTGGCTCCATCACTTCTTGCACAGATGATCTGAGCAGTTAGACTGGTTCCACCTGTACCAGCATCCAGTAAGTTCAGCGTGGGTTTGGGGACTATCTCTTTCTTTCTGGTCATTGATCTCATTGTGGCCACGGACTTCATTTAGCCACCTTGCTGTCCAAAAGTCTCACATTCTCCCCTGTTCATGGTCTGGAGCTTTTATCCTTTTTTTTTTCTATTCTCTATCCACAATGTTAATTTATTCACTTTCTTTTTACTTCTTGAGGATCTTACTCTCTACTTTTTAAGAGACCCACCTGGGTCTGGAAAAGTACTCTATCAGTTTGTGATGTGATACCTATCTCAGGAAAGGCATTGGTTTTTAAGAGGTGGTCCATGAGACAGAAAAGAGTGTCCCTAATGGTTCTAGGTTCAGGTATCTTGAGGTCATAGAGGTTGAGACTAAAACGTAAGGAAATGATAGAGAAGCAGGAAGGCTTCCTGAAGCATCCTTAAAATGCAAAATTCCAACTAAATTATGCTAAAATGATATGTGTGAAATGTTTCTGGGTACCTTGCATGAGAAGTCCTAGTCAAATGCCAAATATTAGTATTCCTGTCATTATAGCGTCCCAGGGCAGGGAGGCACTAAGGAATTTGCAATTGAATATCTTCCTCCAGGCCCTTTAGCACCTTCTAAAGATTTCATAAACCAGGGAATATGCCACGGTTTGCTGAAGGGATAAGTGTTTGGGAGGTGATGAAGTTTACTGGAGAATTTAGAGTTCAGTTTTATTTGAACTAAAGCTGTGAATGAACCTACAGTGTGAGGATCCTTCTGGGCCTGTTTAAATAGTAGCTCCAATTCCCCTCTCGAGCAGTTTTGTATGTCAGCCAGTGAGTGCTACAAATGCTGATCTGTACTGCATGGGGCCTGTCCTGGGACAGGGCACGGTCTGAACTCCTTGCAACCTAATCCCTTAAGCACCAGCTCAAGTCACACGCCTGCCATGAAGTTTTTCTTGACAACTCCGGGGCCCGTTGGTCCTTCCCTCCTTTGAACTCATATGTGCTTGTGGGTGTTGCACTGTTCATTTAGCCTTTCAAGTAAGTGTGTGAAACAAGATGAAGAGTTCTGTCCACCAGAAATTCTGGAAGCTTGCCGCTACTTGGTTGACGAATGACATTTCCGGCAGCTACCTGAGAAGGTTGGTCACTGGTGAAGAGCCAGCCCTCTTGGGAATGCAGCATGGGGTGAAGGGACCTCTCTGGATGCGAAAGAGTGGGAGAGAATTTACATGCTTCTCTCAGTGTGGGCTTTTGTGGGGAGGAACAAATGGATACTTAGAAATGATGAGCAGGAAATGGGCGTGTGTGTGTGCGTGTGTGTGTGTGTGTGTGTGTGTGTGTGTGTGTGTGTGGTGCTGCATACAAAGTCCATAGCTAGCGTCTACTTTAGTCTTAGAGTTGCACTAGTCTTTGTGTTCATTGTTTGCCTATTCATATATGCATCTTTATTGGGTTCCTATTATGAGCCAGGCACTGTTCTAGGTCTGGAGATTTAGAGTGAATAAGACAGATATTTAAGTGGGGGAGGCATATAATAAATAACAGACAAGTAAAGTGGAAACAGATGAGATAATGTCAAATATTATTAGATTTATGAAGAAAACAGAATGGAGGAATGTAGTGGAAACTGATTTTGTTCAGCTTTTTGTGGCTTAATTTCCCAAGTAGATGTGAACTGTTTATACACCTTAATATGCACCATTCTTCCCACAAACTTCCTAAGCCTTTCTATGTAGTTAATATTCCAAATATGTTCATGAGTCCAAGAATACAGTTCTGCAATGAGACAATCTGTTAGGTTTCTTAATAATTTTTGTGGCATAGATGCTTTTGGTAGTTTGATGAAGCCTTTGTTACCTTCTTGGAATATTTTTATTTTTACTTATTTATTTTAAAATATATTTTTATTGATTTCAGAGAGGAAGGGAGTACGAGAGAGAGAGAGAGAGAGAGAGACATCAATGATGAGAATCATTGATTGGCTGCCTCCTGCATGCCCCACACTGAGAATTGAGCCCATAACCCGGGCATGTCCCCTAACTAGAATTGAACCGTGATCTCCTTGTTCATAGGTCGACACTCAATCACTTAGCTACACCAGTCAGGCACCTTCTTGGAATATTTTTAAATTGCACAAAATAAAACACATAGGACTGCTTTGGAAACTAATAAGTACAAGTCTGCAGGCTGATAATCACTGGGAGACAATACTGTGTAAGTATTCTCCATAGAACGTATTGTAAAGGAGAAACTAAGCTTCGGACATCATAGCTTTTTTTATTTCTACAATTAGTACTAAACTGAGCACAATAACTAAAGCAAACCATGTCTGATATTTAGGGGGAAAGGCTAGTGATTCTTCTGGACTTACCTATCAGATGAGATTGGACACAAGTACATAGTTGGTAAGACAGAGGCCCAGAGAGGAAATGCCAATTCACTGGTTTGGTGTTCTCCTAACCAGGCTGTAGGGCACTGTAGCTTGAAGGACACACCTGGGAGGGTAATCATGGTATTGGAAGTAATCACTATGACACAAGTGGAGAAGAAGTGAGCCATGAGGCCCAGGCAGGACGGAACTTGCTTAGAGCTAGCCTATAGAGAACCCCCTCAGAGCAGGCAAAGCTGTGTAAGGGCACAGGTGAGCGAGATGCAGACTAGGGCCCAGAGCATAGAAGCAATGGTCCCTGCAGGGGTCCAGAGACTGTGGTGAAGGATGTAAGTCAGAAGTCTCCAGGCTTTCCTGGGAGTGGGATTTTTAGAGGGAGTTCCCTACAAAATTATAGATTATTCAGCTACAAGTCCAGTTTTTTTGATAGAGTTGTCCTATTGAATAGGATTTACTCTTTGGATTTAACTTGAATAAGTCAACAATGTATAGGATATAACAAAGCCACATGCCTTGAGGCTTTTGACTCTCAAAAAGCAGTATGCTTGGCACCATCTTCTGTATTCTTTCCATCCTCTTCAAGTCTCATATGGCCCATCTTCAACTGGATATGCCCCACAATGACCTCACCCTCAACACATCCAAAGCTGATCTTATCTTCTACCTATCCTTTGTTGCTTTATGATAACATTCATTTCCAAGTTACATTAATTAAAAAACAATGGAGCATTTAAACATCTTTCTCATCATGGTTTGCAAGACCCCATGGTTCATACATTTCGAGTGGATCTCATATATTCCTTATTCAACAGTAGCAACTCTTGAGTGGACCATTATTACCTTATTTCTAGGTTTTTACCTTAATCTTGTGACTTAGTTCTATTTTTTGCAGCTTTCATTAAAATTCTTTATTTCCCACCCTGGAACTCCACCCTTTCCAGTTCAGGTAACAAATACAAACTATCCCAAATGATGTTTAAGGCTCTTTACATTAATTTGTATTTTCTTGCTCTTTGCATGCCTGATGATTTTTGATGAAGTGCCAAATATTGTGAATTTTACAAGGGTGGGTACTGGTTTTGTGTTTTTTTTTTCCTTGGGGGGTTGGGGTTATACTTCTTTAAATATTTCTTGGCTTTGATCTGGGTTGCAATTAGTTGGTTGGCATAGTTTGATCCTTTTGAGGCTTGCTTTTAAGCATTCTTAGGCAGGTCCAGAGTAGCTTGTAGTCCATGCCTAATTTGGCACCATTACTAAGGCAATGCCCTTCTGTGGACTCTCCCTGATGCTCAGATTATGAGGTCTTTCCACTCCGGCTGGTGGCAATACTAGTAGGAACTCTTCCTAGCCCTGTGTAAGTTCCAGGGACCGTTCCTCCTCCTCCTCCTTTCCGGTGGTTTTCTCCGGCTTAGTAGTTTCTTCACACATTGTTAGATACTCAAAAAAGCAAGAGAACACTGCAGATTTGTGAACTTGCTTTCTCTCTCTGCACCTCTCTTCTCTAGAGTACTCTGACCTGCTAGTTCTAGTTGCAATGGTCTCCTGATTTTCAATTCTGTGTCCTCTTCTCAGAGCTCTGCTTGGGTTCCCTCTCCCTTGGCCTCACTGGAAAACTGTCTCTAGGCTTGAGACAGGAGTGAGCAAGGTTACTTGTGGAGCTACCCTGTTTATCTTCACCTAGAGACCCCTGTCCTGTATTACTTGTTGCCCAAAGTCGGTCAAGTATTGTTTCATATGTTTTGATTGCTTTTTCTTCTTTTTAAATTTAAGACAGGTAGGAAAATCCAGTCCCTGTTACTCTATCATGATTAGATGAGCAGAAATGGAAGTCAATACATCTATAATTAGGCCACATTTTACCTATTTATCCTTATCTCTTACTATTTTTTTAGTTTGAATTGTACTTTAGTTAGAATGCTTATTCACTCCTATACTGAAGCCTGGGATGATCAACATTCCACATCTTTGGATGGTTAAAAAAAAGAGTGCCTGTCCCTTTCCCTTGCAGATAATATAGTCTAGTAGATAAACAAATGTTATACAAACTCTAGACATAGTAGGTAGTAGTCATATTTGAAAGAGTATATTTATGCTTTAAAAAACATGTAGAATGAAACCAATTTTATCTTTTCACTTGGTAAGATGAATGGAGGGTATTGAGTGAAAAATAAACTGCTACATATAGTTCTCATTAATATCCACCACTCACATCTCACCATATCCCACGCATCTCCTCATTCAGTAGGTGCTTGCTAAATATTATAAACTTCAGGAGCAAAGGAAATTATCACAGAACTCCTTGTGGCCTTCTGCGTATCATTGATACATGAGTACCTTCTAGCCCTAATTGAGATTTCTTACAGTTGAATATTGAATCTACCATGACTCATATTAAGTCACATTGCAAGGCTATTAAGACAAGATCCATTTTCAGTTCAACAGTTAATTGAGGGCTTAAGGTGGCAGTGATCCAATCTCCAAGGTTTACACTTCCAGACTCAAGGAGAATTTTCTTGAAGTACAGATGAATCAAGCAGATTTTGTTCCTGCATGTTCAGACTTATGATATTAAAAAAACAATGAAAAATAACTTTTTATATAGTTCTGAATCTTAAATTCACTGCATGAGTCATATTTAAGGTATATTCAAGTGAGTTTTTTTTAGTTGACCAGAACTTTTTTTCTTAATTTTATGGTATATATATTCTTGCCTTACAAAATATCTAGAATTATAACTTAACAATCAGCTACAGATGTTCACTCTTGAAATAAGTAGGTCTTATTCAAACAAAAGAACAAGAAATTTTGGAATTAGAAAAAATTAATTAAATTACATGAAAACTGTTCTACCACCAGTATTTACTATTTATGAACATTGACGAAATTTCAAGACAATTCCCCCTAATTTTCTGTGTAGTTGGGGTGTTATTTCCCTGCTTTCAAATGAAATTTAGAGTAGGCTCACAACTTTTTGGTCACTTTCAATAATACAAACTCCTTGAGTTGCTTTTAGTCACTAAGAGTCTAAATTGAGAAATATGTCTAGTCAAATGCAATGGGATTAGGGGGCATGTTTACCTCATTCTCCATTTCTATGCTTAGTGTCTCTACTCTTCTCTCCTGGTCACTAGGCAGTCTTCTCTAGAGTTAATGGGGGGGGGGGGGGATGGGGGGAGGGGAGATAAAAGGGACATAAAGGATCTTTCTTGACTGTCTCTGACATGACGAAAGTGTACTTAACCATGGCAGACCTCAGAGGTGTTTGGGTCTCTGAGGACATCCCTCCATGCCCACCATCACATAAGGTCATATGCATGAGTTTCTTTGAAGTGGATGAATTTACCTTCTGTGGTGATCACTTAGTCTTTATTTCCTGAGACCCAGCAGTTCCTCCAGTAGCTTTCTGC
>NW_005353753.1:1408728-1415370 GCF_000412655.1 Myotis brandtii
GCGCCGGAGCCTCCGTACCTCTGCACTTTACTTTCGTAGCTCCTCTGAGTCTGTGTGCTCTTCTCTTTCCTTCTAGTTGTAGAATTTCCACTCAGCCAGCCTTCCTGTGGTTCTGGATGATGACTGTTCTGTCTTTTAGTTGTATTTTTGAAGTTGTTGTCGGAGGCAGCAATTTCCGGTGTTTTCCTATGCCGCCATCTTGGTCTCCAGTCCCAATCAGACTCTTGTCATTGTAGATTATTCAAGTGAATCAGACACACCAAATTGCTCTGTCCCTCCACTTCAGGGGACACATTTCAAACTCTTTCACAGTCTCCTCAAAGTCCTTATAGTTAGGCTTGAGGTTAGAAGGCCATACCACACTCACACTTCACTCTCAAAATGGGGGTGGATGGAGACTCAGTACAACTACAGTTGTCCCTAAAGACATGTCCAATTCCTCTTGGCTCTTCAATTGTAAACTTTTTATAACTTATAGTGGGTTTTAGATATCAATGTCACAACCAGATTTTTAGCCACATTCTTTGCTAAACTGATATGGAATTATATTTTTGAATGTTTGAGTAGTTGGCATTTACTTGCATTAAGACCTCAGCTGAAACTGAGACTGAAATAATTCCATTTAAAAACTGTTTTACAAGCCCTGGCCAGTTAGCTCAGTTGATTAGAGCATCATCTGATACATTAGGGTTGCAGGTTCAATCCCCAGTCAGAGCACATACAAGAATCAACCAGTGAATGCATAAATAATTGGAACAACAAATTGATGTTTCTTTCTCTCTCTCTAAAAATTAATAAATTAAAAAATTTAAAATCCTTTACATTTACATTTTAAGTGGAGTTAGCGTGTCCAGACCACTAAAAGAAAAAATATCCCCTCAAAGGAACATTTAAAAGATGACTTTGAATGTTTGGTTTTACATTTTTTATTTGATTAAGTGAAATTTTTATGTTTTTTAAAAATTTACTTTGTGATTAATTTAGGTATTTTTAAGTTACATTTCAAGAATGGAATCTTAATTTTACAGCATTGTGCTTCTAGGATACAGTGTGGGGCAAACATAGGTTTACAGTTGTTTGAATGGAAAATAATACAATAATTAATCTATATAAAAGCCTAAGTGATCATTACGACTGAATGACTGGAATGACCGGAACGACCGGAACAACCAGTCAACCAGTTGCTATGACACGCACTGACCACCAGGGTGCAGTCGCTCAATGCAGGAGCTGCTCTCTGGTGGTCAGTGCACTCCCACAGGCAACCTCCCACAGTCCCTCCCCGCAGCTGGCTGGTCCCCATTGGCCCCTGGTGCTAAACCATTCGTAGAGACCTGCTTCTGGGTCAGGGTTTCCTACATAGCAGAGTAGCGCCCTTGCTCCGATCTATTGAAAGTCAGCCCTCAACACAAGTGTTTGTCTTGCTCCCATCCTTTCCCTTCCCTGGGGGCCACCTGCCTGCCACGGTGGCTGCGCGGTGGTGAGGGAAGGAGGAGGGGGGGACTTGGGGAATTGTGCGGTGGCGGGGCACTGACAGCAGTGTCAGTGTCCAGCGTTCATTCCTTCTGCACCCGGCCTGGTGACCATTGCCTCCTCTCCCGACCCCGTCAGGGCCTTCGGGCCCAGGCTGCGATGGGGAACCGGGGGTGGGTGGTGGCAGACACAGCCCCTTTCCCAGGGGTGCCGAAGGCCAGCTCCCTCCTTGGGGCTGACGGCCAACCTCCTGCAGTCTCTCCCTCCCCTGAGCTGGCCAACTTCCCGCAACCCCTCCCCCTGTGCACTAATTCGTGCACCGGGCCTCTAGTAAAGAAATAATACAAAATAAACTCTGTATTTCATGTACTTACAATTGTAAACCTACATTTGTTCCACCCTCTATAAGATCAGGGGACCATTTAGACCAGCGGTCGCCAACTGGTGGTCCGCGGACCACTGGTAGTCTGTGAGGTCCGAAAGATTGGTGACTGCTGATTTAGACTGTACATTAGGGAATGTTTATTTATGTTTTGTCCAGAAAATCCCACTGTTGGTATAGTACTCAAAGGTGGAAACAATGGAGAAGAATACACCTCAATACGTGGAGCTCCTTCTAAATGAGCCATGCACGAAGACTGGTCTCTCCTGGGAGCACCAGGTTCTTCCTCTTGGGTGCTCTTTTCTATAGATGTGAGAGTAAAGACTTCTTCCTACTTTCCCCATTTCCCACCTTTGCCTCTTCTTAGATTAGAACATGAAAAGGTGTTCCATCTTGCGTGAGAAACTGTTCTCTGCAGCCTTACTTGTGTCTGGAATCCGGCACAGTGGATCAGCAGGTGGCCACCAGGGGACAGCTATGCACAGCTTTTGGGTTTAATCTGCAGGCACTGGGGAATTATGGAAGGTTTCAGAGCAGGAGTGACCTAGTGAAAGTGTGTATTAGGAAGATCAATTTGGCAGCCAGGGAGAAGGGAACAAAATAGGTGCAGAAAGTTAGATCTGGAACTACCTCTGTGATTCACAAGTATAGAGGGGCAGCAGTGGCATCAAGGTAGAGAGGATGAGTGGAAAAGAAATTCAGAAACTTAAAAAAAAAGAGATGTTAATTCAGGACTGCATGACTGAATAAACATAGAGGGAGGAACAAATGTAGAACAAGTTTTCTGCTTTGAAAATATTAATTCTGAAAATGAAAATAAATCCAGTAAGACAATTTCCCTCTTTATGTATAATCCATTACATTTTTAAATATATTTTATTGATTTTTTACAGAGAGGAAGGGAGAGGGATAGAGAGCCAGAAACATCAATGAGAGAGAAACATTGATCAGCTGCCTCCTGCACACTCCCCACTGGGGATGTGCCCGCAACCAAGGTACATACATGCGCTTGACCGGAATCAAATCTGGGACCCTTCAGTCCGCAGGCTGATGTTCTATCCACTGAGCCAAACTGGTTAGGGCTAATCCATTACATTTTAATAAAATTTATTAAAAATGTGAAGTTGGCGTGGCCAGCAGGGCTCAGTGGTTGAGTGTCGACTATGAACCAGGAGGTCACGGTTGGATTCCCAGTCAGGGCACATGCCTGAATTGTGGTCTCGATCCCCAAAGTGGGGCATGCAAGAAGCAGTCAATTCTCTCTCATCATTTGTCGCGACCTGCACAGCGGGTTCAAGATGACTTGTAGGAGGGCCAACACACAATGAAGACACTATACAAGAAAAATGAATTTTAAAGGCATGGTGGGGTGGGGGGGGCAGGTGAAACCTTTTTTGAGAAGTGGAACCACAACTCCAGGCCCTGCCTGCTTTTTATTCAGTTTGGTTACCTGTTTGCCCCTTAGCAATGCATGCAGGCAGAGCAGATAGAATCAAAAGGTCAGTGAAGTTTAGTGAACAATGTGAAGATGATCAGGTCAGGAAATTGCCTGGAGCCATCACATCATAGCAGGAGCGATCTTGTGCTGATACCAGCCCTCCTGAGATCAAGGTCCATCGGCCTTCCAATGTCTCTTTTGCACTTTCATGCGAACGCTGTTGTGTGCTGGTCTCTAGCAATCACTGATGTTTCTCTCTCTCTCCCTCTGTCTTCCTCTCTGAAATCAATAAAAATATATTTTTCAAAAAGGGAAGATATTCTAAAATTTTCACCTACCCAAGAGGCTTTTTGGAATAGTTGAAACTTTAGTCTCTGGACAGTTTCTGGAAAAGGAATCAGAGTAAGGCAAACGTGATGTCTACCCCTCTTTCCTACCTCCCATTTCCCCCCCTCTTTCATTAAATGATAAATGTTTGGAGAAACAAGGCCCCGACTCTACCCTTCTGGTTGGGTGGAGGACAAGCCAGTGGAAAGTTGTGTTGTGGGAGGACATTGTCTCAGGAGATCACTGTGTTACTACTCATGTCCACATTACTTCATGGAGCTTACAGCCTTACCTTATTAATAAGATGACTACGAAGAGAAACATTTCCCCAAGCATAAGTGCCTGCTAAAATGTATCTCACAGGGGACCCAATGAATTAGAACCTTAAGTCAGTTGCGATAGTCAGGTGGAAGAGAAAACTTGTAGTTTTTAAGCCAAATGACAAAAATTATCTTAACCAATACTGAAAGAGAGGGAAGATCTTAAGAAGATCTTATAGTAAGACAATAACATATTGAAATTTTATCTGAGTTTATCAAAAAGGATAGGAATGATATGGCATTTGTCTGCTAATGAGTAACATCAACATACACTGTGGTTAAAAGGCAGAACACTCTGTGGGATTATGAGTTCAGTTCTGACAGCATGTTTAGAAGGAATAAAATAATAAGGAACACTCATGTTTGTAAAAATGTTCTATAAACTACCTACAATTAGGGCAGTTCTAGAGTCAGTGTCATATGTCATATTGTAGCCTAAAAGCTTAAACTCATGGGAAAGAATCTAAAATAGAAAGATTTCAATGGGGCGAGGGGGGGGGGGGTGCGCGGGCATGACATGTAGAGAAATAAGCAAGAAAAATATTCTGGCTATATATTGGTGTGTAAAAAATCACCCAAACTTAGTGGCTTAAAGGGACCATTTCTTTCTCTTTTCCCCTCTCAATAATGTAGACCAGGAATTTGGGAATGGCTCCATACGGCACAATCAAGGGAAGCTCAGGCAGCAGCTTCCACGTCCGACATGGCTTCTTTATGCACCCATTTGGTGCCTCAGCGCATCTCAGCCTTTCTGTCCATATGGAGTCTCATCCAACAGGATCTCAGCAGATGACTTATGCTTCACACAGCTTGGCAGTCTGAAGATATTCAGATATTTTACATGGTGGCTTAGGGCTCTCAGAGAAAGTGCTCCAATAAACCCTGGCAGGAGCTGCAAGGCTTCTTATAATCTGGGCACAGAAGTCCCTGTGTGCCACTTACGCTGCTTTCTATAGGTCCAGCAAGTCACTAAGACCAGTCAAGATCCAATGGGAGATGTGGCAAAGAATTTGAGGACAACTTTAGTTTGTTAAAGTCTGTCTTTTGGCCACAAAATATTTACGCCCCCCACCCCCACCCCCCCAAACAAAGGACACATTCACATATTTCAAAGCCCCAAGTCTCATCCTTTTTGAGCATTGACTTGAAGTCTGGGATCTATCTGATCGGCAAAATCAGGCCCAGATGCGGATACGTTTCTCTGATGAAGTTCCTTGAGTACCATTCTGAAGACTGTGAACTGAAGAGACAAGTTTTCTTCCGTCTCTCCAGTAGCCAACACAAAAGGGTAGGAGCAGCACAGGAGAACCACAATAGACATTCTGGCTCAAAAAGGGGAAAATAGAAGTCATATTCGCAGTCACTGGTACAGAGCAATGATGAAATCCAGGTGGGCACGCGTTGCCACTTCCTTGATGAGGGCCCGGTCCTGCTGAGAATGATTCCCCTGGCTATTTGTTCTGCCCTCTGAGCTCTTGGTTCTGCCTACTGAGTCATCCTTCCCTCTCCGTAAGAAATGGTCTGTTTCCAGCTGGCTAGTTTGTTTGTTTGTTTGTGTTTGTTTGTTTTTTTTATAGCTTGTTGTCTCTCCAAAGAAATTCAAGAATTTAAAGGCCTCTTTTCATTTTGTAGTTTCCAGTTCAAACTAATATAATTTATTTTAAAACTTTGGATTTGTGTGTATCCAATTAAAATCTACTCCATTACTTCAAAGCCAGACTATACTACTTTCTGGATTTTTTTTTTTTTTTTTAACCTAGGCGTCAGGATATTTGGCAACAATATCCTTAGGATTTCTAGTGGCTCTTTTGTATAGAAGAAAGGATCTGAAAAGGAGGACCATAAGATTTTTAGAAGCCCTAGTATGTACACCCTTTGATCATTCATAGCCATATCCTTTATATAATCACCCTAAGGTGGACGCTTCACTAGTAGAGCCCAGGATTTGATACTTACTCCAAGGCTATCCCTTATTTTGAGAGACTTTGCTGACTAGAAAAACAAGGATTTAAAACAGTTTTATTTATTTATTTTTTTAAACATATTTTTATTGATTTCAGAGAGGAAGGAAGAGACAGAGGGAGAGAAACATCGATGCCTCCAATATGAGCCCCGACCAGGGCCAGGGATTGAGCCTGCAACTTGAGGTACATGCCCTTGATTGAAATCGAACTTGGGACCCTTCAGTCCATAGGTTGATGCTCTATCCACTGAGCCAGGCTGGCTAGGGCTTTTTTTTTTCTTAATTCATTTCTTTCTGTACATTCTCAAACACAGTTATCAGAAATTGGCTGTCACTTCTGTTTTAAAAAAAATATTTTTATTGACTTCAGAGAGGAAAGGAGAGGGAGAAAGAAATAGAAGCATCAATAATGAGAGAGAATCATTGACTGGCTGTCTCCTGCATGTCCCACACTGGGAATCAAACCCACAACCCAGGTATGTGCCCTGACCAGAATCGAACTGTAACCTCCTGGTTCATAGGTCAACACTCAACCACTGAGACACGTTGGCCAGGCTGCTTGTCACTTTTGCTATTCTATCTGGAAATCTTTTTAGACAAATTCATCAGTTCATTAGGTACATTTTCTTTCTTTTTTTCCTAGTTCATCCTATCTAATAAAAGAGAAACATGGTAATTAGCGTACGACCGCTACCCTTCCCATTGGCTAATCAGGGCGATATGCAAATTAACTGCCAGC
>NW_005353753.1:1416628-1421299 GCF_000412655.1 Myotis brandtii
TATATGTATAGTTCCCCTTTTTAAAAAAAATTACAGGGGACACAGTGTTGCCATTTTTTCTACCACTACTAAATAGGGTGTCCTTCTCCTCTGGCCTTCAGTAACTATGTCCTCCTAGTTCATATATATAGTTCCCCTTTTTAAAAAAATTACAGGGGACACAGTGTTGCCATTTTTCTATCGCTACTAAATAGGGGTGTCCTTCTCCTCTGGCCTTCAGTAACTATGTCCTGTGAAGAAGTTCTAGCTTTTGCTCACTTCTGGGTTTGAAAGTTAATGCCACACGTTTTAGGTTTTTGTTATATTAACATTTTAATTCAGGCACCAAATTCTGTTCTGTTTTGTCTTTTGCTGCACAATAAACCACCTGAAAATGTAATGACTTAAAAAACCATTTCATTTTGCTGAGGGTTTCTGGTCAAGACTCACTGGGCAGTGTGTCTCTGATTTATTTGTGGCATCAGCTGCAGTATTTAGAGCTAGAGAATCCTCTTACAAGATGGCTTCTACACTCACATATTTGCTCCTTGGCCTCTTTCTGTATATACAAGATGTCTCATCCTCCAGGACTACTCCATATGGCTTAAGCTTCTCAGAGCATGATGGTCTAAGGGTAGTCAAACTTCTTACATGGTGGCTCAGGTCTCTCCCTTAGTGATGGGAGAAACCGCAAGGCTTCTTGTCACCTGGTCTCAGAAGTGCCAGAACAGTCCAGCAGGCATGGCTCAGTGGTTGAGCATTGACCTATGAACCAGGAGGTCACGGTTCAGTTCTCAGTCAGGGCACATGCCCTGGTTGTGGGTTCAATCCCCAGTAGGGAGCATGCAGGAGGTAGCTGATCAATGATTCTCTCTCATCCTTCATGTTTCTCTCTCTCCCTCTCTGAAATCAATAAAAATATTTTTTAAAAAAGAAAGAACTGCCAGAACAATCCATCTGCTGCATTCTACTGATCAATCAGTGTACCAAGGCCAATTCAAGAAGAGCAGAATTAGACTGCAACTCTCGATGGGAGGAATAGCAGAGAATTTGCAGCCACCATTAAAGATATCATGAAATTGGGAGTTTCATATATCTATGCATAGTCCATGGACACAGACATCAGTGTGATGAAGGTCAGAAGGAGGTTCGGGGCAGGGACTGGGTAGATGGGGGCAAAGAGGGGGTGGAATGAGGGACATCTGTAATAGTGTCAACAATTTTTTTAAAAGGTGGGGGTTGAGAGATTCTAGCTGTCAATTAGACTTTAGAATTTTATTCATTCTAAAGGTAACAAGGCATTAATAACCTTTTGTATCTCCTCCTCGAGTACATCATTATGCTGGGTTGAAAAATTTGAGTTTTAGGAATTTGAAGAGTCAATCAGGGAATAGAGGCTGCTGTAGAGTTTTACAAGATACCCAAATGTACACTTGTATTCACTAGTTTTGCTCTAATACTAAATTTAAAGGAAGAAAATTGAGTTACCAAAATATCCAAGTCAATTATCACATTTGTTGCTGAATAATTTAGGTACCCAGACACTAGATATTTTCTTAACTAATAGATTTTATGGGGTTTGGCTTCTTAAATTTCAGAGAAATATAGGACTTATATCTTAAGCCACAGAGAGTGTATATTTGAGGGAATGGAGCTAAGGGGAGCAGAAATTTTCACAGACTTATATGGCTCTGGCTTACTGGAGAAAAATGCATGGAAAACTCACACTTTGGTCTTTGTTCCCACAGTCTGGCTACTGTCATTTCTGCAACTCCCTGCTGATATAGGAGGAAATAGGATCTAGGATCCCCAATAATTAAGACCCTATGGAAAAGGAAGAAAACCCCTTTCCTATAGATTCCTGACATCGTTTTGATTCTTAAAATCTTCCTAACATAAAAATAACAAGATATAGGTTGCGTTCACAGAATTTCAAGACACATTTTAAGTTATATATTCATTTAAAGACACATATCTAACTATAAGGGGAACTTACTTTATATACTTTTTTTTTTCTATTAGGCTTGGGAGATGTCAGGCTTTACTAAAAAACTGATATATTTATGTATGTGTGCATATTAACACTTTTAAATATGTTAAAGAAGCATAAAATCAAACTTGCTCACCAGGCCAATTTTTTTTTCAAGCTTTCTAAACTTCCTTGCATAGGCAATTGAATCTTAATCTTACCACAGTCTAGCTTTTGCCATTTCCCCAGCAGCCTGATAACTATTGGCATTAAGATTTCATTCTCAGGCTTAGGGTAGACAGACATGCTGCTGCCCAACACACACACAGAACGAATGGCAGTAATGAGATAATGACTTGATAACATGCATATGTTCCTCACTCTTTGAGTATAAGCTTGGGCAAGTATCAGTTATGACAGATCTGAACCCTTTATCCAAGTTGGGCTAAACCAAGCCAAATATCACTGGCAATTTTCTTCTACAAGTAAGATATTTCTCACGAAGCAGCTAACTTCTGACTTAGAAATAATTACTTTTAAAACCACTGTGCTTTTGTTTACACATTCAGAGGTAACTATCAGTGAAATGGCAAGACCTTGGGAGAGGCTTTTGCTGATTTGGAAGCTGGACTGTGATCAGGCAGACAAAATAAAAAAGGCATGTTCATGAAAATACAGAGTTTAGAGAAGGCAACCAAGAAGTCTTTTTATTTTACGAGAGGTAGTTGATGACATTCTGATCGACAAAGTATTGCTACTAATAAAGTGTGAGAAAGTAAGCTTGTCACAGTTTGAACACACCAAATTCTGAAGAAATTCTGCACAGTGTCTGGTGTGTCCATGACCAATTATAGCATGTGTCCCCCTCTCCCACCATTTTTGGTGTGGGAAGAACATGTCTGGATGATATCTAGAATTGGGAGTTGGAAAATCCTCAGAGTTGATCTCATGCAGTGATTTTCAACCAGTGTGTTGTGGCACACTGGTGTGCCACAAGAATTTTTAGTCAGGGGCTCTGACCTCTTTTTTCTTAAATTGTCAAATTAAAAAAATGACAACAGCCAGCACAATAGTTATCTGGTGTGAATAAATCAAAATTATACGCATAACAATAGTTATCTGGTGTGAATAAATCAAAATTATACCTTTTTTTGGTCAGACCAGCCAAAAATATAAATATATATTGGTGTGCTATAGAATTTTAGTAGCTAGTGTATGCGTTCCATAAGATGAAAATGGTTCAAAATCACTGATTTGGTGAGTCCATGATCTAAGGAGTTTAGATACTTTGCTCCCGGATATAGTACTGAGTGAGGTCTTGTGATCCAACTCAGTGTGTTTTTGACCATTCTATGCTGCCAAGCCAAATCCCACTGTTTTATTCTTCCTCAACTACATTTTAGGTATCAGTGAATTTATGAGTTTAGTGACTCAAGAAACTAGCCATCTTCGGCTAGGAACCAGGAATACAGAACTAAAAAAGAAAATGTCTGTCCTCAGCAATCTTACTTTATAGAGAGAGATGAACAGTAAGCAAAATGTTGAACTACAATGAGATTAGTGATAAAATAGGAATATTTAAAAGATGCTTTAAGAGTATGGACAAGAAAATGTAAAATTCTGCTTTGAGCTTCAAGAAAAATTTCAAAGAGGAGATAATATTTGAACTCGAAGTTACAAAGTGACTAGGAATTTCTAGGCAAAATAGTAGGACATACTTTAAATGGAGTCAAGAGTATGGGTGCTGGAATGGAAGTTTGAAGAAGCACATGTTTAGTCCTGTTCTCAACCCCCAGAAGGGAGGGGAACACAGACAAGGCTTCCATTGTGGGAAAACGAGGAGAAGGATAGAAGACTTGATTGTCCTGGAAGAGAGCAGAAAGAGTAGATGCTGGGATAGTGGAGGGTGTTGTCCTGAAAGCCATTAGTAGGAATATAGAATTGAATGATGAGGTCAAGTGGAGTTAGACTAGAATTAGAAGAAATAGAATTAGTCACTATTCTCAATATGTGTGAAATTAGGACATTAATGAAAAGTGGACCAAGAATTGAGAAATGAATAAGAGGAAGAAATTGGGGTAATAAATGAACAGTGAGGAGTAAGAGGTGAGGAATGAGATTACCAGTGGATAAAACATGAGAGTTTCAGGAACCTGTTTTCTATTCACACCTTAAGCAGGCAACCAAGTTATAGGTGGTTACTTAAGAAGCTGCATAATTGGGAAACCTAGGAGGTACTTGTGTATGGAAGAAGTTCTGGGAGCATGTGGTAGAGAGGGGTGGGGAATGAGGCCAGAAAGGTAGACAGTGATCAAATTGTAGAACTCTAAGCTTAAAAGTTTAGACTTCTCTGAAAGTATTTAGAAGACACTGAAGGATTTTGAGTAGGGCGATTTACATTTTAGAAAATGTTCTGGAAGCAGTGTCCAAGATAAATTAGGGGTATAGACAGTGAACTAGAATGAAGGACTATTAATTAGAAGATTATATTAATAACTAGAGGCCTGGTGCACAAAAATTTGTGCACTCGGGGGAGTCCCTCAGCCCGGCCTATGCCCTCTTGCGGTCTGGGACCCCTCGGAGGATGTCCACTTGGAGGATGGGCTCCCTGGGGTATCGGGCCCAAGCTGGCAGTCAGACATCCCTCTGGCAGCCCGGCAGCCCTCGGGGGATGTCCACTTGCCAGCAGGGAGCAGACCTAAGCTGCAGTCGGACATCCTTAG
>NW_005353753.1:1421707-1435626 GCF_000412655.1 Myotis brandtii
CTCCTGCATTGAGCATCTGCCCCCTGGTGGTCAGTGTGTGTCATAGTGACCAGTCATTCCCAGTCGTTCTGCTGTTAGGGTCAGTTTGCATATTACCCTTTTATTATATAGAATAGAGGCCTGGTGCCCAGGTGGGGGCCGACTGGTTTGCCCTGAATGGTGTCCCGGATCAGGGTGGGGGTCCTGCTGGGGTGCCTGGCCAGCCTGGGTGAGGGGCTGATGACTGTTTTCAGGCTGACCAAGCCCCCCGGCGACCGAAGCTCCCAGCCTTTCCTTTTTTTGTTTTTTTTTTTATTCGCTCCAGCTCCATGGCCATGGTAACTGGAAGCAGGTATCTGGGGTTTATTTACCTTCTATAATTGAAACTTTGTTGCTTTGAGTGGAGCTCAGAGCCGGCCGGGAAGCTTGGCTTCCTCCATCATTGGGGCAACCAAGCCTCCTGCTTGCTCCAGCTCCGTGGCTGCTGGCCGCCATCTTGGTTGGATTAATTTGCATATAGCCACTCTGATTGGCTGGTGGGCATGGCTTAAGGCGTAGCGAAGGTACAGTCAATTTGCATGTTTGTCTATTATTAGGTAAGATGCCAATGCAAGATTATGAGGACCTGAATTAATGCAGTGGCAATAGGGGCAGTGAGAAAGAGAAGGATTTGAAAGATATTTAGGTACCAAAATAAACATAAAAAGGATTATATGAAAGAGGTGAGAGAGAGGGAAATTGAGACCAATTTTTAGTATTCAGCTTTAGAGATATATTATTCAAAATAGACTGGTATAAGAATTCAAAATCTTAATGGGCTTAATTCAGTAAAGGTTTATTTTTTTTTCTCATAGCATGGTCCAATGGATAGCAGTAGTGTTGAGTGGGGGTGTCACTATTCCATACAATCATTCAGGGAGCCAAACGCCCTCCATTTTGTGGCTCTACAATCCCATAGGGCTTCAGAATCTTCCTCTGATCCTTCATCTAGCTGGCTGGCATAGAAAGAGTGTGTGGAGGATTGTGATGAGATTTTTAGGGCCCACTTATGGAAATTTGTGTATCACTCCTGTCACATTCTATTGGTCAGAACTGATATACATTTTCACACCTACTTGCAAAGGAGTCTGGGAGATATAGGCTCTGTGAGTGTCCAAGATGAGAAGAGAATGAACTTTGCTGAAGACAAAGATGTGGTCTGCCTTTCCAACCCCCAAGTGTATTTTTCACTATTCCTCTGTCACATAGAAGATACTCATCATAGTCAACCTAAAGTCCTATCTAGCCATGCATCCTGCTCAACGTGCACAATCAGCAGATGATTTACAATGGATCCAGGGCTCCTCATAATTTGGTGAATTATGGTCTAAAATAACAAATTTTATTACCCCCTCCCCCAAATACAATAAGCACAAATAAACACTCCTATCAGAAAGAGACAGAATGGATAACACATGGTCACTGGTGTATAGCAACTCTGAAATTCACTGGACAGACATGAAAAGTCTCCTTTTCTGGAGGTAGGGGACATTCCTTAATTAGTTCCAGCTCTGCTGTCTTGGAGAAACTCATTGGTTCTATCCCCTGGGAGGCTGGTGCCTTATTGTATCTTCCTTGACCACATCGAGGCAGATGTTGGGGAGTTTGCCTTTCTTGAAGGAGATGCAGCTTTTGCAGCCCATTCTTGCTTGAGGGATTTTTAAAGGCTCATTGAATACTCATGCCAAGGTTTATAATTTCTTTGTCATTACAACTCTGTCAAAAAAGTAGGAGGCTTCTGATCTTACTGTTTCTAGTCAGTTTCATGTGACAGTAACCACACTCTTTCCTAGTGTGTTTTTTTCTACACTGCTTCCCATATTTGCTTTTAATTTTCCTCTTAAAATGATTTTCTCGCTTCCATACTTCACAACATAGTAGAGGCAACCTAAGGCTCTCTGTAACAATAAGCATGGATAGGAGGTTAGGAACATTCATCATTCTTTGCCACAAGTTTGAGTTATTTTAACTAAGAAGTTTAACTGGACATTTTTTGTTTGAAGATTTTCTCACTCTTTTATTATTAGAGGTCTAGTAACAATGGGCTTCTTTAAACACCTTAGTCTCTTTCATTTCTGCTTGAAACAAGCCAATTCTTTTTAATGCTCATCTTGTAATACCTTGCCTAAGGAAGCCATTAGCAGGTAAAACATTCTAATTCTTTCTAACTACGTTCATAGATCTTGAGATTTCCTCTGCCATCCTAGAGCCTCTGACTCTGCCACTGGGTTTTGTGCTTCTGGCTGTCAGAGAAGGGCAGAGAGAGATGTGAAGAATTTTGATCTAGGAGTAGCATACTTCTAGAAATAATGGGTGCAGCAGGTTTAGATAGATGATTGGGGGAGGTAAGTATGTTAGGGATAGATGGTGGTTTTAAAATTAAAAAATTCCTGTTGATCTTGAGATGTCTCTAATTCAAAGGGAAAGCACAGGAAGTTATTATAAGCATCAATCCAGAGCTCAGATTTATATATAGACCACTACTTACACGCCCAACATAATTTTACTATGTCTACTGCTCCTCAACCTCCAACTTTCTTTTACTCTGACTACTCTGCCCCAATTCCTTTTTTTTGGGAGGGAGGGGAGAACTATTTCATGCTTTCTTTTATTTCTTCTTTCACTTTTTTACTTCCTCTTTTTCTCAACCTTTCCTTACCTTTGCTCTCTTCATATTCTGCTAGTATATACTTTAAGTGTCTAAAAATATATATGTTAATAATTAGAATTTTAAACAATAGAAATGTTGAATTAAGTATACCATTAAAAATAGATGATTTATTTTATAATGGGTATTTAATAGTAATCAAGAAAAGCCATAGACATTGATTATTACCACATGTATTTATATTTGAATTGGCAAAACACTTTCTCAAAGAAGCTGGGTAGCAACTCTGGATTTCATTTTTATAAACATGTCATACTAATATTTTTCCAAGTTAGTGTCCAATACAGTTAATCTCTGGAGTATTTCCAGTTTGCTCTAACTGTAGCAGATGTTTGTATATTCTCCTTCTGTCTCATTGCAACAGACACATAAGAACGATAAATTTTGTATTTGGTTTCCTAGCCAGACTTATTATTATTGTCTATCAAGTAACCTAAAGAAATACCTTTTGGGAAGTTATATTTAGCTGAGTGAGCTACTGGCTCTGTGAAAGAAAGAAAAAGGACATTTGGAATAAAAAAAAGACAATAATATAAAAGGGGTCACTGAGAATGCCAAGGGTTTATATCTAAAGGAGCTATGGCATGAACATCTATCCAAAATCATGTGGAGTCCACAATAGTGGTGAGAAAAGCATATATTGGATAGAAAATGGAAAGAAAAATGCTATCAAACAGAAATATCACGCATGAAATTGAAATGGTAATCTGTGTGTATATGTCCTCACCATGTATAAAGAACCTGAGGTAGAAACCCTGAAAAGAGTCTGTTCTGGAGGTGTTGTAGGAGGATTATGAATTTCTTCACATGAAAATCTTTTTAGGCTATATTTTGCTCCTTCTCACTTCATGTTAAGGCCTTTGTTGAAGAGTTGAAGTTGAATACCTTTCCTGGTGTTACTTCCAAGTCTAACCTAAAGGGTAGTAAAAGGACTTTGTTTGTTCAGTTGCTCTTCTGAAGCATCAGTGAAATGAGAGGAACCAAGTAAAATTTGTGTCATTAAAAGGAGTTTTAAGAAAGTTACTTGAGATGTTACATGACTCTTACTTTCAGCAGTATGGATGGATTACACATTCTAAAACAATCCTCACACTGAGAAAAATGTAGGTCTGGATAAGCAACAAGAACAGCAAAATACTTTTATACATATTGCTCACATCACAAAGAAGAAAGAGAAAACTCCAAGGGATACAAAAAAAGAGAAAAGAAAATTTAGTAAGCATACATTAGTTAGCTGAAACAAGAGTGGTAAGTAGAAGAAGCAGCTTGAACTGTCTTGGGATTGAATATCAAAATCAAGGGTTTTGGATATTAACTCCAATGAGAGATAATGGGAGAAATGAAGTATAAGGAGAGCAGCTGAACTTAACACCATCACATATTCCTGGGCCCCGTGAAAGAACTACATCCTTAGTGAAAATGTGACCATAAAAAAAAATCTGATCTCTTAAAGCTAAATTTAAAATTGTGTGTCTCTACCTAGACTCTCAGGAGAATTATGAGAACTTGTTAGCATACATTTACCCTCAAGTGGTTCTGGAGTCCAAACTTAAATTACCTGTGCAATTCACAAACCCCAAGCTAACACACTAAATAAATGTCTTTGCAGATAGATAAGGCAACCTGGTTTCTAGTAGAAGCAAACACAAGTCTCTTTATATGAAAGTGTACTAGACACAGATTTCCACAAATTAAAATTAAAAATTAAATCAATTTTCACACAAAAATGAGGAAAAAAAGTGATGAATTAGAAAAAATAATAAACTTAGGTCAAGAACTTTAGGTATTGAAATTATCTGAAATACAACATAAAATAATTATATATAACATTAAGTAAATAAAAGATAAAATCTATATATATAAAAGCCTAAGCAACCATCTGACCATCTGACTGTCCGACCGATAGCTATGATGCACACTGACCACCAGGGGGCAGACACTCAATGCAGGAGCTGCCAAGCTGCGGTGACTTGTCAGCTGTGGTTCTCGGGTGATGCACTGGGAACCAGAGAGGAAGGAGCCTGATTCCGGGGTGCATCACCCAAGAACTACCCTCTCGCAATTGAGGACCCCTCAGGGGATGTTGGAGAGCCGGTTTTGGCCCCATCTCCGCAGGCCAGGCCAAGAGGCCCCACCAGTGCATGAATCAGTGTACCGGGCCTCTAGTTTTAATGTAAGTAAGGAATAAAAAATCTCTAAAAGTATTATAAAAAAATATGGGAAGAAAATGTGATCATTGAAATTATAACCAACTGCCATTTCTGGTCATGACTGACTAATTTTACCAACTCTTACTGAGAGCAAAGGGGCAATAATAATGCTGTCAGTGTTTTTATGACTTCTTCATGGAGGTAATGGAATGACATGTTCTGAATGCTTAAAGAAAATATAATGCCATCTAAAGTTCTATATTTAGTGAAAACATCCTGTAAAAATAAAGGTAAAATGAAGATATTTCCAGACAGACAAAACCTGAGGGAATTCTTCACCTTAACTCTCACACTGAAGGAAATCATAAACGGTGTTCTTCAGGAAGAAAAAAAAAAGAGATGTAGAAAGGGGTGAAGAAAAGTGAAAAGGTTAAATAAGTGGGTAAATCTAAATAAATATTTACTGTGTAAAATAACAAAAATATTATCTATGGGATTACAATATATCTAAATTAAATACAATATGAGAAATCATGGTAGTTACAAGAAGGTGAATGCAATGAAAGTGTCTTAAGGTTTTTACATTATAAAAGTACTAATTTATTTTTTAAAATTTCTTTCATTTTTCAGTTACTGTTGATAGACAATATTATATTAGTCTAGGTGTAAAAGTACTAATTTATGTAAACTCCTAATTAATAAGGTAGGTTGAATCTTGTAACCTCTAGAAACCAACAACCAAAGAATCCTAAAGATATGTATAAATATAAACCTGAAAGAAGAGAAAATGGAAGAATAAAAAACAACCACCAAGCTATTAGAGGGCAGGCACCAGTAGGGAGATCTAAACATACATCTTGTTCACCTGGCGACACCTGGCAACCTTTTATGCTTGTGGAAACCCTTTCTGTCCAATCAGGAAGTACCATCAGGAACCAGTGCAGACCCTGGGATCACCAGATAAGACCAAACAGACCAAAACAACTTTGAAAGGGCTCTGAAAATTAAACTGTCACTGGAATCATGGCACAAAAGTAGGCCAAGACCCATATGCTAAATCTAAATAGGGTAACTACCTGTTAAAATAAATACATTAAGCAGTTCCCAGAGTCTCCTAACATGCTAGACAAAATGTCCATGATACAATAAATACTTACCTGTCATAGCAAGAACCAAAAAACCAAAAATGAAACAAAAAATACACACTGCAACTTAAGACAATCAATTGATGCCAACACTGAGATGAATTAGAGACCCATGAGACAATAACCAAGACCTAACATTTGTACCATTGCAGCCGCAGGAGAGGAGAAAGATTGGGGCTGAAAGAGGATTTGAAGAACTAATGGCTAAAATTCCCCAGATTTGGTAAAAGAAGCAAACCTGTCAATTTAAGAAGCTGAGAAAATTCCAAACAGGATAATCCCAAAGAAATTCATGCTAAGACAACTCATAATTAAACTTTTAAAAACTAAGGGAAACTCCTTTGACAAGCAGCCAGAAGGAAACAATGCATTACCTATAGGCCAGCACCAATTTGAATGATGGCCAACTTCTCATCTAAAACTATGAAGGTCTAAAGGAAGTGGCACAACATTTTATTTTTCTTTCTTTCTTTTTTGTTGTTAACTTTATATTTGAATCATCACAAATAAGTTTCACTGAAGGCTTAAATCAGTAGTCTCCTTTTCTTCCACATAGACCAAGGTCCACACTAGCATTTATTAAGTATCTGCTAAGTGCCACATCTTTAGAGACAAGCAGGGGGAGGAAGGATTTCTCTAAGAGCAAAAAAGGAGTATTTTTTAAAGTTCACTAGGAAATTATAAAAATTCCAAATTAGTGTTGATTTGTAGAAATGAACAAATTCTTTCACATTTATTGGGAAATTGAAAAAGCCAGAAATAATGAAGATTATCTTGAAGAAGAACAAAGTGGGAAGATTTACTTTGTCAAGACTATAATAATTAAGTATTATGTGTTATTAAGTATATACAAATAGATAAATGGAACAGATACAGAGTTCAGAAACAGACCCAAACCTATTAAGATTATTTAATTTAGAAGGATGGCATTACAGAGAAGTTGGGAAGGATGGACTTTTAAATAAATGGTACTGGACTTATTAATGTTCATATGAAAAGAAACAAAACGTTATACCACTTACAGCATATACAAATATCAGTCCTGAATGAATTATAAATCTAAATGTGATATATAAAACATACAACTTCTAGAAACTAATATGGGAGAATATCTCCAAGCCATTCTATTTCAGGGTCTCTGTATTACTGCAGCTTAACCAATGCCCTAAATAACAAATAGCAAAAGTGAACAAGTTTTAGTATATGTGAAATCAATACAGGAAAATTAATTGTATTTCTATTTTCTAGCAACATACAAAAGGTATAACTTAAAGTTGGATCTACACAAATTGGGAAAATCAAAGTAAATTTAGTGACTAATAAGGTTTTTCATAGAAATTGACAAACTATTGTACAATAACCATGAAGGAGGAAACAGCCTAAAATAACCAAAACAAGTATGAGGAACATCAAGGTAAGATAGTTTATTTATTTGTTTGTTTATTTAACATACTAGAGGCTCAGTGCACGAAATCAGTGCATGGATAGGGTCCTTAGCAGCTGCCGGCTGCTGGCCAGGGCCTCTCTTCCCCAGCTGCTGGCTGCCGGCCGGGGCCTTCCTTCATTCCGCGCCACCCCTTGGTGGTCAACGCACATCATAGCAAGTGATCGAACTCCCAGTTGGTCAAACTGCCGAGGGGACACTTTCCATATTAGGCTTTTATACAGATAGATAGCTATAGGTCATTAATTTATTATTTTTAAATATACTTGTTTGATAAAAAATATACATGATCCTTAGCAGCTGCCGGCTGCTGGCCGGGGCCTCTCTTCTCCAGCTGCCAGCTGCCGCCCGCGCCTTCCTTCATTCCGCGCCACCCGTTGGTCGTCAACACACATCATAGCAAGTGATTGAACTCCCAGTTGGTCAAACTCCTGAGGGGACACTTTCCATGTTAGGCTTTTATACAGATAGATAGCTATAGGTCATTAATTTATTATTTTTAAATATACTTGTTTGATAAAAAATATACATGGTGTATGTTATAAATCATTGTAATAAATATTCATCATCCAACTCCAATATCACAAGTAACTTGCATCTGCATACATATTTGATTCTTCCCATCACATCTCCTCTGCGATAGACTGGTGTGTCCCTGCCAAATTCATTATATGGGAACCCCAACCCCCAAAGTGACTGTATTTGCAACCTATAAGAAGGAAATTATATAAAGTACTAAGAACTCGGGATGCTAACTTTATATGACTGGCATCCTTATAGGAAGAGGAAGAGAGATCAGAGGTCTCCCTCCACTAGCAGGTACTGAGGAAAGGTCATGTGTGGTCATAGCAAGAGGGCAGAAAGAGAGTCTGCAAGCCTTGAAGAGAGCTTTTGGTGGAAACCAAATCAGTGGGTACCTTGATCTTGGATATTGAGGATTGACTTTAAAGACATCAAAAGTTATTGTAAAGTATAACATTTATAAATATAATGTGAATACAGGGTTAGATGTTAAAAAGCCCCATTTATATCTGGAAATTTGTTATATAATGAGGAAAAAACTGTAGGGCAGTGAAGAAAGAGAAACGCATCAATAAACTGTGCTAGGATTATTGGCTACCCATATGGAAAAAAATAAAATTAAACTGCTATTTCATACTATATTAAAAACTTTATTCCAGATGTTTTAAATACATTAATGTAAAAACCAAAACTAAAAACTTTTAGAAGGAAATATAGGAGATTAGTTTTACAACCTTATGATAGGGAAACATTTTTCAAACAAGCTATAGAAAGAAACATAGAGAAAAAGATAAATAATTCACTTCTGCTTGAATTAAAAACATCTGTTCATCAAAGGACATCATTAAAAAATGACATGACACATCAAAATCTGGGGGGGAAAGTATTTGCAAGTATAAAGTCAACAAACAATTTGGGTTCAGAAAGATAAAGAATTACCTATCCTATATAATAAAAGGCTAATATGCAAATTGTCCCCTCAACGGGGAGTTCAACTGGGAGTTCGACCAGGGGGTGGGGCCAGCCAGCCAACTGCCCGTGGCCCCTCCCCCCAGCCGGCCCCACCCCTGATGGGCATCCCCACCCCAATTGGAGGTGGGGCCGGCCAGACCCCACCCATGCACGAATTCGTGCACTGGGCCTCTAGTAAGTTAATAATAGAAACACAAACAACTAATTCAAAAATGTGGGCAAAGACACAGATAAACTTTTCCAAGATGGTGACAGACTAGGTTGATATTAAATTTACCTCCTTCCAGGACCAAACTGAAGTTACAACTAAAATATAGGACAATCAACCTGAATAACCAACTGAAGATTGGCTGAACAGAAGTCTTATAACTGAGGATCTCACAGAAAAAGTCACATCGAGATTGATAGGAAGGACAGAGATGTGAAAAGTTCTGCCCATGCTCATGGGTGGAGTCTGAGATTCTGGAGGGATATTTCAGCTGCAGAGATTCCCCCTGGGAAGCATGGAATCTCAACCCCAAGCCAGGCTCCCCAGCCCAGAACGCCTGAGCTGAGAAAAGGTGCCTACATAACATCTGACTATAAAAATCAGTGGGATTCTGTCCGCCAGGGAAAGACAGGAGTCTGTAGAGACACAGGTGCCCTCTTAAAGGGCCAATGCGCAAAATCTTGTTCACAGCCATTCACCCTGGGCTCTAGTGGAGGGACTGGAATTGTGTGAGGAGAGACTGGGGTTTGTGGCTCTGGGAGGAGAGCTGAAGGGACAGCTACCAGGATCCCTGTGCTTAGTCACTCTCCCACACTGCAGGCATTACAGGCCTACCTCAAAAAGAAAGAAAAATCTCAAATCATCTAACTTTAAACCTAAAAAAACTAGAAAAAAGAACAACAAAGTAAGTAGAAGGAAGGAAATAATAAAGATTAGAGTGGAAGTAAATGACAGAGACTAAAAACACATAATCTTCATTGTGGTTTTAATTTGCATGATGATTAGTGATATAAAGTACTAAGAACTCGGGATGATTAGTGATGTTGAGCATCTTTTCATATACCTATTGGCCATCTGTATACCCTCTTTGGAGAAGTGTCTATTCAGGTCTTTTGCCCATTTTTTTAAATCAGATTTTTTTGGGGTGCTGAGTTGTATAAGTTCTTTATAAATTTTGGATATTTGTCCCTTATCAGGTGTATCACTGATGAATATGTTCTTTCATTCAGTGGGTTGCCTTTACATTTTGTTGATGGTTTCCTTTGCTGTGCAAAAACTTGTTAGTTTGATGTAGGGAACCCACAGTGAGATATCACCTCATACCTGTCAGAATGGCTAACATCAATAACTCAATAAACAGCAAGTGCTGGTGAGGATCTGAAGAAATGGGAATCCTCATGCACTGTTGGTGGGAATGCAAATTTTGCAGTCACTATGGAAAATAGTATAGAGTTTCCACAAAAAATTAAAAATGGAACTGCCTTGGACCCAGCGATTCCACTTTTGATAATAAACTCAAAGAATCCTGAAAAACTATATGCATCCCTATGTTCATTGTTGTGTTATTTACCATAGCAGCCCACGTGTCCATCAGTAGATGAGTGGGTATAAAAGCTGTGGTTCATTTACACAATGGAATACTACTTGACCGTAATATAAACTCGCTGCTTTCTACCTATGTGATCTTGGGCAAAATACTTAAATGTTCTGTACTTCAGTTCCCTAGTCTATAAAATGAAAATGAGAATAATAATCCTCATAGGGTTGTTATATTCAGCATGTAATGCATGATATGTGCTGAGAAAGTTTCTGACACATAGAAAGTATTTAAAATATTAGCTATTGTAACCAGAGGCCTCAATTTCTGAACCCAATTATGTCTTCATTTCATAGACCTACTTTCCATGATGCCGTTATTTTGTAGTGAGGCTCCCTAAAACAAAGTCTTATAAACTTCTTATTATGAGCAGGTGATGGCATTATCTACCATTTTATAGATGAGGAAACAGATGCTTAGAGAGTTTTGTAGTTTGTCTGAGGCCATTTCATCAGCAATAAGCACTCACACTAGACCTGCATGATTCTAAGCCCTGCTGTTAGCCACTTGGCCATGCTTTATTTGGCCTGATCAACCTCAAGCATGACCAAGCATAGACTGGCTTGTTATGCAGCTAGAAGTCATCATTGTGATGCAGCTAGAACTCCATTTTTGTGGTTCACATTTATTCCTTTATAAATGGGAATGTTCTTAGCTCTTCTGCTCAGGGTTAAAACATTAACTTAATGGAATTTTGGTGACCTAATAATGTCAGCACAACTCACTTTGACAGGTAGAAGATAAAACCACTACTATTTTTATCACTGTCATCATTGCCCCTAATCCTATATAATAAAGAGGTAATATGCAAATTAACCCTCATGTCCTCATAAGATGGCTGCCTACTACCAGGCCAGCAGGGGGGTTAGTGAGGAACGACCAAATGACTGAACAGCAGGCTGCGTGGGGCGACCAGGCTGGCATGGGGGGCTGTGACCAGGCCAGCAGGGGGAAGCAGTTGGGGGTGACCAGGCTGGCAAGAGGGGGGCAGTTAGGGGCAACTAGGCCAGTGGGTGAATAGCAGGTTGCATGGGGCGACCCGGCCGGTCGGGGGGGCAGTTAGGAGTGACCAGGCTGGCAGGGAGGGGGCAGTTGGGGGCGACCTGGCCAGCAGTGGGGGGGACAGTTAGGGATGACCAGGCAGGCAGGCAGGTGACCAATTAGGAGCCAGCGGTCCAGGATTGTGAGAGGGATGTCCAACTGCTGGTTTAGGCCCGAACCCCGGGATTGGGCCTAAACTGGCAGTCAGACATCCTTCAAGGGGTGTCAGATTGGAGAGTGCAGGCTGAGCTGAGGGGACCCCACCCCGTGCACGAATTTCGTGCACCGGGCCTCTAGTAATTAATAATTGTGATAGTAATGATACCGGTAGAATTGTATACCTGAAAAATCTCATGAAAGGATACTTAGTTTTTCTCTCCTTGCATTTAGGTAAGATTCATCTAACTTCTTTCAGTCAGATAAAAATCTCTTCTGTTTAGACATCTGCAGTGTCAGATGACCCCCTGCCCATGAGTTATGGGTTTGTCTGGATGGGACTTTCATTGCTCAAACTGGGAAAGTCCTGGGCAAACTGGAACAAGTTGGTCACTCTGTAGATGAACCCTAACCTATTCTGATGCATCCGTTCCTTCTATCTTTGCTCTGTTTACTGGGTAGAGACAGAGACAGCTGGTTACCATTTTTTAAAATTACAACCCTTCACATATCTGAAGACCGTTATCATGTCATTCTTTTCGCTTTCCCCCCCTAGGCCAACCAACAGGTTTCTACCAAGCACTTACTTAACCTGGTATATTGTACTCACTGTTCTGAGGGATGCAAAAGAAATAGGACTCAAAATCCTTGCCCCGAGGGAGCTAAATGAGGCGGTTCCAGCTCCTTTCACCTTTGCCCATAGGCATGCTTTCCAACTCTTTAATTATCTGTATTGATTTGCTTTGAAGTTTGTGCAAATTCACTATATCTCTTGTAATTGGTGGAGACCAGAAATGTGCACAATATTCAACTTTTAAGTGACTGCATAGAGTAGGATCCCACAAGGCTCTGAGGACCCTACTGCTACTTTTATTTTACTGTTTTAAATCGTCACCACACCACAGCAGATTCTGGCTTGCTTCGGAGGCAGTTTTTTCATCACAAGGAGTAGGATTGTCCATAAACCACTCTGCTTTGTATTAATCTCAGTGGTTTGAAATATAAAAAATTATACTTGAGCTGGTGCTTACAAATAGTTTTTACAACAAGAAAATGAACTGTATAACTTCCATAATTCTAACCACCAACTCTCCCCAATTTACCATCTGCCCTTTATTAGGTTTCATTTAGACTACTTTCTCTAGAAAAAAAAAAAAAATTCTATCCTTGCCAGTTACCGTCCTACACATTAATGTGTTTAGGAATTCAAGCTCATGTCATAGTGACCTTATTCCTTGATTTGAATCCTTTCACCATTTAAACAAAAAAATATTTCCTTGAGACAGGTGTTAAGAAATATCTGGGGAAATCCAAACTGCTTAGACAGAAATGATTTCACTTTGTGCTTCTATCTTAGACCCTGGAAATACTTAACCATGTAGCGTTTTGTTTTCGAAATACAATATCATTTATGGTCTAGACACCACAGACAGCTGTTTAAATTCAATTCAAATGGGCCCTGTTTCTGCTGTATTTATTTAGCTTGTCTAGCTAAAGCTCTGAGTAATTTTGGCTTGCGTCCTTAATCGGGGATTAAGAAATATGAATTGTTAATTTTCTTTTATTTTTAGGTGCATACTAGTGAGACATTTCTACAAAAGTTTGGGTACTAGTTTTGAGCAAATAATTTGCAATTGTTTTTTATTTGTCCTTCTTTATATGGCAGCCAGTCAGCATTGCCAAACATTTAGGAAAAATTTATAATAAATGAATTAAATAGAAGTTTACCTTGAAATATAATCTCTTTGAAAATATCTTTTAAAAATAAAGGTTTGGATTTCTCTCCTCCCTGTTGACCACATTATATGTTGCCACATTGGAAAAAAATCGCAGCTTTAATCTTCAAGGAAACTGGGTCATTTAAGCTATATATATATATATATTTTTTTTTCTCATGGGCAGGGACGTTTAGGAAATTTAGGATACCTGAGATTCAGTTGAGGAACTCTTAGATGTGCAGATTTCCCAAGGCCACTCAAAATGAGATTTAATAAGTCTAGGCTGAGGCCCAGGAATCAGCATTCTCAGCCACTCTGTCATACTCTACAAGTTAATCTGCTGCAGGTGATTCTTTTGCTACATTTTTAGAAATGCTGCCCTAGGAGGGAACTGTTATTTATTGCTGGGGTCCAACCCCAGCAGGTCCAGGGGTCCCCAAAGGTGTGGACGGAGTCGGCGAAGAAGGAATGACACGGAGACAACGTTCAGTTGATCAGC
>NW_005353753.1:1437691-1441669 GCF_000412655.1 Myotis brandtii
GGTAATCGCTGCAAGCACCTCTGAGAGAAAGCCGCCCTTGAGTTCCACCCACTGCCAGACAGTCTAGTTTCTCCCTGTATGAGTCTGGGTCCCCAGAGACTCAGCCGGAACTGGAGTCAGGGCCATCGGGAGCTTTTGCCTCCCTCCCGATTGCAAAAGACACTGGCTTCCTCTGTTGCCAGCCCCTTTCCACACGGGCTCGAGCCTCCGTACCGCTGCCCTTTACTTCCGCACCTCTTCTGAGTCTCAGTGTGCTTTTCTCTTTCCTTCTAGTTGTAGAATTTCCACTCAGCCAGCTTTTGTGTGGTTCTGGATGATGTCTGTTTTGTCTTTTAGTTGTATTTTTGAAGTGGTTGTGCGAGGCAGCAATTTCCGGTGTTTACCTATGCCGCCATCTTGGTTTCTCTAGGCGTGGCAATATTGTTAACATCTAGACCAGTGATGGCGAACCTTTTGAGCTCGGCGTGTCAGCATTCTGAAAAACCCTAACTTAACTCTGGTGCCATGTCACATATAGAAATTTTTTGATATTTGCAACCATAGTAAAACAAAGATTTATATTTTTGATATTTATTTTATATATTTAAATGCCATTTAACAAAGAAAAATCAACCAAAAAAATAAGTTCACATGTCACCTCTGACACGCATGTCATAGGTTCGCCACCACTGGTCTAGACGTTAATTCATCAAAAGAATAGTAAAAAATTGAATATGTTGCTGTAGCATATAAGCATAAAAGTTTCTGAGTGGTATTACATTTAAGAGCTATTTTTAGATTAATTTAAATTTGCTTCTAAAGTATTAGGAACTATAAAATTATACATGTATTATAATAAGGTTATCTCATATATTTGGGTCAAGGCTTGTAACTGCTGCTACCTTTCCCTTAGTATATGAGAGAGAAAAGAGAGTCAGCCAATTGCTATGCAATGCTAGCACATACATTATTTTGTTGTGTTTTGAAATAATGTCTTTACCTGGAATTAGGCAAGCATAGTCATTTTGTGTCTCCCATGCATTGAGGAGGAAATTCCCTGCCTCTGATGTTATCAGATCTTCCCTGTGGTATTGCTTTTCATTGGGAGGAAGCAAGTAATTAATTCTGACTACTATGATTGGTTCCACACATTTGCCCTAATGTTCTCATTTATGATTTTGAAATGTCATAACTTACATACAGTGAAATTCACCATCTGTGAGTTTTGACAAATGCATACAGCCATGTCACCACCACCACATCAAGATACAGAACAGTTCTTCTACCCTCTTATTTATTTTTAAAATGTAAATAGAAAGAAGTTCAGTGCCTCATACATTCTGTTCAGAGACATTTGGGCTGACTGGGTCAGGTACATAAACAAGGACAAAGAGTTCCAAAGAATTAATCTATTCATTTTTTTATTATACTAATAATGTGGTTATAATGATGATGCTGATGCTTATAAATCACTAATTATGGCTACACACTGTTAAGCACTTTTTATGCCTATTGCATTCAACTCTCTCAATAATCCAAGAGCTGTCACCCACATTTTACAGATGAAAAATCTCAGATGCACGGAGATTAACGAACATTCCTTTCATAATATGACCAGAAGGTGGTAGAGGTGGGTTTTGTACCCATCTCTGATTGCTAAATATATGCTTTTAAGCCAGGATATTATCTACCTGACTTTTGATGGTGCCAATGATATTTAGAGGACCTAATTTTTCCTGATACAACCCTCATGAATACTGATAAAACACTGAATTATATTGAAATTAACACTTAGTAAAATAATTACTTAATTGAGTCAACGTATATTATTGGATGCTTATAATACACTAGGCATGGAGTATATAACAGTGAATAAAAGAGACAAAAATATCTGTCCACTTGGAACTTTATTCTAGACAATAAGCCAAATAAACAAGTGTGATACATGGTTTGTGGATGCAATACATAGTGTTGTGGAGAAAGAAAAACAGAGAAAGGGGATAAGGAATATTGAGAGGACGTGTCCAATTTTATCATGTTGGTCACTGAAAAGCTGATCTCTGAGTAAATACTGGAGGAAGGGGTGGAGAGTAAACCCTTTGGACATTTGGGGGACGAATGTTCCAGGCAGTGGAAATGGCAAGTGTAAGAGCCCTGAGTCATGTTTGTGCCTGACTTGCCTAAAGAACATTACCCATGACCTAGAATGCAGACAGGAGTGAGGAAAAGAGTAGGGGTTTTATCACAATTGCTCTAGCTGTTCTTTTGAAAATTGATTAAAAAGGGGCAGCATGGAAGCAGATGACTCATTAGAAGGCTTTTGAAAAACCCAGGTGAGAGTTGATGGTGGCTCAGATCAAGTGTTGATAGAGAAGGTGAGACATTTATTAAGAATATTGGTTGGCTCACAGAGTCATGGAAATGGCTGCAAAACCACTCATGAGTTGCTTGCAACTAAGAACCTGACTGGTATACTGTTCAGTGTCATTTCCTGATATTATTGGTATCTCTCCTAGCAGTCCTTACCCCTGCCCAATCCCAAATCTATGTCCAGGTGTCTGGAACAAATAAGGTTCTGTATGACGAGAATTTGCAATTGTGATCACAAAATTGTGATTAAGCTCAATATGAATCATGGGTAGTGGGAGAGGTACAGAACAACCAGTCAGAAAAGTGATGCAAATGTTAGAAAAGGAGGGATTCAGAAGCTGCAGAAAAATGGACCCTGCCAAAGTTTAAAAAAGGAGTAAAGGACTTTAATTCCTCTTCTGGGGAAGGAATTAATGCGGTTTTGGCTGTATACAGGGTAGTTTTATCATGTTAGATGGAATGGATCCTTCTTATTATCTTTGTGGTTTTAAGGAGTGGGTATGGGTGCCAATTGACAAGAGATGAACTGGTGATGATTAATTTTATGGGTCAACTTGACTGGGTTGATAGATGCCCAGAGAGCAGGTAAAACATTTCTGGGTGTGTCTGTGAGGGTGCTTCTGGAAAAGATTAGTATTGGAATGGTAGACTATGTAAACAAGAGGGCCCCCACCACAGCAGGTGTGCGTGATCCAATCCATTGAGAGCCTAAATAAAAAAGCAGAGGAAGGGAGAATTTGCTCTGTGCCTGAGTTGAAACATCCATTATATCGTGTCCTTGGACAGGTTCTGAGTTCTCGGGCCGTCAGACTTGGACTGAATTACACCACAAGCTGTCTTCGTTCCCCATCTTACAGATAGCAGGCTGAGGGACTTCTCATATGAGCCAATTCCTGCAATAAATCTTCTAATATATACACTGAGTGGCCAGATTATTATGACCACCCCATCAGTACTTTGTTGGGCCACCTTTTGCCTTCAATACTGTGGTGATTCTTCTTGGCATTGACTCCACGAGATGTTGAAAGGTGATGCGAGGAATCTGAGACCATGCCTGATGAATAGCACTGTCCAGTTCTGTGAGATTTGATGGTTGTGGAACCAGCTGCCTGATGGCTCTTTTAACTTCGTCCCACAAATGCTCAATTGGATTGAGATCTGGTGATTGTGGGGGCCACCTAAGCAAGGTAAAGTCTCCCTCATGTTCCTGAAACCACTCCTGCACAATACAAGCACCGTGGCATGGCGCATTGTCTTGGTGGAAGAAGCCATCTGCATTGGGATACGCCATCAACATGATAGGATGAACTTGATCAGCAACGATACTTAGGTATGTTGTGTTATTCAGACGTTGTTCCACACAAATTAAAAGGCCCAAATCATGCCAGGAAAACATGCCCCAAACCATAACACTGCCCCCACCAGCTTGAAGGGTTGTACTCATGCATGTGGGGTGCATGCTTTCATGCTGTTTCCACCAAATTCTCACTCTGCCATCTGCATGAGGCAACTGGAAACGTGATTCATTGGACCACATGACTTTTTTCCAATGCTCAACTGTCCAATCTTTGTGTTCCTGTGTGAATTGGAGACGTTTTATCTTGGTAACTGCAGACAGCAAAGGTGTTC
>NW_005353753.1:1443612-1454943 GCF_000412655.1 Myotis brandtii
TCGCTATGATGCGCACTGACCACCAGGGGGCTGACGCTCAATGCAGGAGCTGCCCCCTGGTGGTCAGTGCGCTCCCACAGCCAACCTCCCATGAGCCCTCTCCCCGGATGACCCTCCCCATCGGCCCCAATGCGGGGGCGGCCACCAACCTCCTGCGGCCCCTTCCCCTGGCTGGCCAGCCCCCCAATTGTCCCTGATCAGGGGGGCCTGGCCAGCCTCCCATGCCCCCTCTTCCTGGCCGGCCAACCTCCCACAGCCTTTCCCCCTGGCCGGCCAACCTCCTGCGGCCCCTCCTTCTGGCCTGCCCAACCTCCTGTCACTCCTCCCCCCGGCCGGCTGCCCCCCCCCCCATAGGCCTCCATCGCCAGCCAGGCTGAGGAACCCCATCCATGCATGAATTTGTGCACCAGGCCTCTAGTAATTTTATAATAGTCTTTTTAATGCCTCATCACTACATTTGAGCTAATGTATTTACTATGTTATGAGCATTCAATGGATTAATATATGTAAAGTGCCTAGAATAGGGCTGTCACCTAAGTCAGTGTTCACTATATGCTAGCTACTGAATTATTGCTGTTGTTATTGTTATTAGACCAAGCTAACAAAGACCTAGCTTTACATTCCTAAGTCTAAGTGGCTGCAAAAGACCATAATAAATGCAGTGGCTGCAGTAATGCAGTTCTCTAACACAGAGTCATTCAGCCCGAAGGGGTGGTGCTATTGCTGAGGGGATCACTATAGGGCAGAGGAGTTGAGAGAGGTTCCAGCAACAAAACCTGCAAAGAGACACACATGTAATATAGAGGTGCATATAGTTCCCTGAACCTGATGAGTGTTTAAAAATAAGCTCTTGACTATACAAACGAGTATGTGTTAGTTGAGTAAGTTAGAGTGCAAAGACAATGAGAAAGAACCTTGAGGAAAAAAAAGAGCCATGGTGTATGAGAGATTGCCTTAGCTAGAGTGGGTGGCAAGTATTGGAAAGTAGAGAAAATAGGTAGAATTGAAACAATAGACGAATTAAATTAATGCATGATCATGACTACCAAGGTAGTGAATTTGGACTTGGATCTTGATACTTAAAGAGGGGGATGGCATAATAAAAGTGATGTTTTAAGATTTTGGCAGACATAGGGTAATTTGTTAAAGGAGTCACTAGAGGATAAGCTCTCTAATTTTTTTTCCTATTCCTTCAACTATTGTCAAAAGTATACATTTTTGTATCTGAAACCATGAAAAAACTCCATATATTTGAAAAATTAAACCATTGAATAAATAGTCAGGCTTGACCAAGAAAAACATGTGTTCTGTGTTAGAGAATCTAGAGGTAAAATTTGTCAAGCACCAAAAAGTGTTTTTGTTTGTTTATGCATATGTTTGTTCAGCTGGCAATATAAAATACTTAAATGGAGAGAGGAAAAGTTATTTTTTATATGTGTTTGTCTATAATTAACACTCAGAAAAATGATGCCAAATTATGTGTTTATTTATTATAGAATAATAATAATACACAAGTGGCAGTTATGAGGATTGTTTTAACTTGTAAATACCGTAAAACCATGCCAATAAAATAGCATTTTAATTTTTAATTCCATTTAGATGCTTCAAAACATATGAATTGTGCGCATTTTCCCTAGAATTCAAACTCATACTATCTGCTGAATTTTAGAGCAAAAACCTTGGATTCATCATTAATTTCTTGATTTATTGCACAACCCACATCTAATCCATCAGCAGGTGATGAGAATTCTAGTTTTGAAACATATCCCAAATTCTGACACTTCTCAGTAGAAGGCTGCTCACACCCCCTCTGATCACCAGAAGTGACCATTTGCACGACAAGTAATTTTGCATCAGGAATTCGAGCTTATAGTCTTTGCTACTATAGACATTGCCAGCAAGAGAGAATGTGAACTCCCCAGATCTATGCACTCTTGTGTCCCAGGTCTGAAATCAAAGTCTGGTGCTCTGATAGACAGAGTCAAGGTTACATGCCTCACCCTGGGTGCAAGGGAGGAAGTGGCTGAGGAAGTAAGAATACAATATATTCATCTCCTTGTGGTCTTGGTTCTCAACCAAGACTCACGAAGTAGGACAGCCCCTAAACATATAAAGGAGTTCAGATTCGCCTGTTTTCTATGATAGCTGTCCACTACAGACAGTAGTATAGAAGAAAAATGAAGTTCCAGCTACAACATTTCATCTGTCTGGGATTATCTATATAAGTAAAAGCAGCCAGCCCACAAATCTTATTATCTTCTGAAGATTCTGACATAGATTATCATTCCCAGGATTCAAATACAGAATGTGAGATTTGGAAAGTTTAAGTTACCTGTCTGAAGTTACACACAAGATAGCAGAATCAGAATATGAACTCAACTCTCTGTTTAAAAAAATCAGTGATCTTTCTGTTGTACCTTTCTGAGAGGTGTCTTCATATACAGACAGGTATTTATTTGGCACTATTTAAGTAGCAGTTTTGAACATCTAAAACAGGGCTAGTAATTTTATTGAAATCATCTCATTTAATTATGTCAACAACCTTTACAGATATCTGTAGGCTCCTTTTATAGGATTTTGAGAAAATCAAAATTCAGCGGTAAATAACTCATTCATGGGCACCTAGTAAGTGAAGATGCAGAATAAAATTTTATGCTTATTACATGTATTTAAAAATTAAAGTAATACCTTTAAAATATTTTTATTTGACCAATTACAGTTATAACTTGAAGTGTTATTTCATCGTAAAAAGAATCTGTGCCATAATACCTTCTCAATTTTATTCTCTTATTAATGTATATTTTTCCAGATATAAACATTTTAACATTTGGTTGCATATGAAATTTGAAAAGTATTTTAGAAAAAGGGTAATTTCCAATCCTTATTAGAAGTGTAAGTTTATTATATGGTTTTAATTGCAAAAACAAACACATGGAATAAAAAATAAAATGGCACAGAAATAGAGAGAGTAAACATTCCTGCTCTCTTTAGAGATAACCACTTAAAATCATTCTGGTTTCAGTACTTCTGTGGATTATTTGATATTATTAATAACTAGAGTCCTGGTGCATGAAATTCGTGCACTGGGTGAGAGGGGGGTGCCTCGGTCTAGCCTGTGCCCTCTTGTAGTCTGGGAGCCCTTGGGGGATGTCCGTCAGTCGGACATACTTAGTGCTGCTGAGGTGGGAGAGGCTCCTGCCACTGCTGCTGCACTCGCCAGCCATGAGCCTGGCTTCTGGCTGAGCAGCCATCCTCTTGTGGGAGTGCAATGACCACCAGGGGGCAGCTCCTGCATTTAGCGTCTGCCCCCTGGTGATCAGTGCGCATCATAGCAACCGGTCATTCAGCAGTTTGGTCGATTTGCATATTAGGCTTTTATTATATAAGATGTGTTTATATAGGTGACATTTCTTAATTTGCCAACTTTAGACAGCATTTAATTAACTCCTTTTATGAAAGGAAGAATTGAGCTAATTCTATTTTCTACCTTTTCCTCTTCACCATATTTTTTGTTACACTTGATATACTATTAATTTATTCTATGAAATTTCCTTTATCATTTAACATAATAATATTAAATTTCTGCTTTTTAATCTATCAACTTCAGACAATGTGTTCTCTTACATTTTTCTGTCCTTTTCCAGATCTTCACACCTTTCAGCTATCTTTTTACATTGCTAAAGTTCAGAAACATTGCACTTTGCTCTGCAAGTATAATTTAGTCTTCTGTGTCTTGACTCTAAGTTTATTTTTAAAATTGAAAAACAATAAGTACTTGTCATTGTTAATAATAGCCAGGCTGAAAAGAAATAAATTGAATTATTTGTCACAAAACTTGTGCCATTCAAGGAATAATTACAGTCAATGTCCAGTGGATCCTCTTCTTTTACTTCATTAAATACTCAGCATCATTTCACAGCTAAGTTTGCCTTCTATGTAGACCCCAATTTTCTTGTTTCCCCTCCTCCTCTGGAGTCTCTAATTGTTTTTTTTTTCTCATTAAGAGCAAAAACATATACTTTTACCTTATTCCTAAAATAATTTGCCTTGTTATTATTAATTATGTAAGTGAATTGACTTTCCTCTGAAGATCTGCCTCTGGGCTTTAACTTATTTGCTGTTGGGGAGAAAGCAACAATATAGAGCTTCTCCCACCCGAAATGTCAAAATAAGAGGGACTTTACCCTGGGGATGACCTCAACTCTAGCATTCCCCTGGATATGATATGGTTTCCTTAGTAAATCCATCTCTGCTTTCCTCCCAGTGCGAACACTCCTGCTCCCATATTTCTGTATGTGTGGAGGAGAGGTGGGTGTCGAGGTGATCTGGCCCAGCTGTTTCTGTATTGCCCTTTATCAGTACCTTGATTACTCACTTCCCATTCCTGCTTTCTAAATCTGCCACACTTGTGCTCAGAGTCAAGAGGAAAGGTTCCCAAATTTGCTTGGTCCTTTCCTGGACTTGAACTTCCTCCTCTGGCTAACTGGAAATAAAACTTCCATATGTTTTCTCTCTTCTGGTAATTTGTCATGTCTCTGGTATGTTGATGGGTACGTCTCTGGTATGCCCTGCCTCTCTCAGCAGTGTGGTGAATTTATTCGCTTTTATAAATCTTTACTGAAATTTCACTGGGATTTTGAGAAAATAGTTAACTTATGCACTTGGTTTATTCTCTAGTACCAAACTTGCCCTACTCATGTTGGTTTTTTATTGCAATAATGGCACACTATTTGAGATTTCAAAGGAAAGTCACATTCTAGTTATTATGCATTGAATATGGACTCCGGAATGGGTATACTATATTTTATAAAGACTTTCATTTATAACTTAGCCAAAATGTAAACAATTGTAGTATATAAAGGAAAAATTTCAGTTACCTGCAATATTTGCTCAACTAGACTACCTCATTCTTCAAAGATTCCAGCTATACATAGCATCATTGAATTTTATTATTTATTATTTTGTTTTAGAATTTGGAGGTATTATCCTTTTGTACTTGTTTTCTGGATGTTAATTGTCAAAACTGTGCAATCATCTGTCTTTCTCTCTCTCTGATTGCTTTTAAATCTTTTTGCTTCCTGATTAGCCATGGAAAGGGTAGCGGTCGTACGCCAATTACCATGTTTCTCTTTTATTAGTGTAGATGTGTTTATATAGGTGACATTTCTTAATTTGCCAACTTTAGACAGCATTTAATTAACTCCTTTTATGAAAGGAAGAATTGAGCTAATTCTATTTTCTACCTTTTCCTCTTCACCATATTTTTTGTTACACTTGATATACTATTAATTTATTCTATGAAATTTCCTTTATCATTTAACATAATAATATTAAATTTCTGCTTTTTAATCTATCAACTTCAGACAATGTGTTCTCTTACATTTTTCTGTCCTTTTCCAGATCTTCACACCTTTCAGCTATCTTTTTACATTGCTAAAGTTTAGAAACATTGCACTTTGCTCTGCAAGTATAATTTAGTCTTCTGTGTCTTGACTCTAAGTTTATTTTTAAAATTGAAAAACAATAAGTACTTGTCATTGTTAATAATAGCCAGGCTGAAAAGAAATAAATTGAATTATTTGTCACAAAACTTGTGCCATTCAAGGAATAATTACAGTCAATGTCCAGTGGATCCTCTTCTTTTACTTCATTAAATACTCAGCATCATTTCACAGCTAAGTTTGCCTTCTATGTAGACCCCAATTTTCTTGTTTCCCCTCCTCCTCTGGAGTCTCTAATTGTTTTTTTTTTCTCATTAAGAGCAAAAACATATACTTTTACCTTATTCCTAAAATAATTTGCCTTGTTATTATTAATTATGTAAGTGAATCGACTTTCCTTCTGAAGATCTGCCTCTGGGCTTTAACTTATTTGCTGTTGGGGAGAAAGCAACAATATAGAGCTTCTCCCACCCGAAATGTCAAAATAAGAGGGACTTTACCCTGGGGATGACCTCAACTCTAGCATTCCCCTGGATATGATATGGTTTCCTTAGTAAATCCATCTCTGCTTTCCTCCCAGTGCGAACACTCCTGCTCCCATATTTCTGTATGTGTGGAGGAGAGGTGGGTGTCGAGGTGATCTGGCCCAGCTGTTTCTGTATTGCCCTTTATCAGTACCTTGATTACTCACTTCCCATTCCTGCTTTCTAAATCTGCCACACTTGTGCTCAGAGTCAAGAGGAAAGGTTCCCAAATTTGCTTGGTCCTTTCCTGGACTTGAACTTCCTCCTCTGGCTAACTGGAAATAAAACTTCCATATGTTTTCTCTCTTCTGGTAATTTGTCATGTCTCTGGTATGTTGATGGGTACGTCTCTGGTATGCCCTGCCTCTCTCAGCAGTGTGATGAATTTATTCCCTTTTATAAATCTTTACTGAAATTTCACTGGGATTTTGAGAAAATAGTTAACTTATGCACTTGGTTTATTCTCTAGTACCAAACTTGCCCTACTCATGTTGGTTTTTTATTGCAATAATGGCACACTATTTGAGATTTCAAAGGAAAGTCACATTCTAGTTATTATGCATTGAATATGGACTCCGGAATGGGTATACTATATTTTATAAAGACTTTCATTTATAACTTAGCCAAAATGTAAACAATTGTAGTATATAAAGGAAAAATTTCAGTTACCTGCAATATTTGCTCAACTAGACTACCTCATTCTTCAAAGATTCCAGCTATACATAGCATCATTGAATTTTATTGTTTATTATTTTGTTTTAGAATTTGGAGGTATTATCCTTTTGTACTTGTTTTCTGGATGTTAATTGTCAAAACTGTGCAATCATCTGTCTTTCTCTCTCTCTGATTGCTTTTAAATCTTTTTGCTTCTGGTCTTTAGCATTTAATTGCAGTATGCCTGGAATAAATGTATTTATACAGAGTGGGGCAAAGGAAGTTTACAGTAGTTTGGATGGAAAAAGACATGCATATGATAATTACAATAGCTTTTTTAATTCAAAATGCAACTACAAACTACTTTTGTCCACCCTATCCTGCTTGGAGTTAAACATGAGTAATTCCTTGACAAATCGTGTGATGATTCATGTCTTTTGTAAATCCTGGAAAATTCTATTTCTATGTTGTTAGGTATTTCTTCTCTGACATATCTCTATTTTCTTGTTTTGAAAATATCACAGCTTATATTTTTCATCTATTTGACTTTCTGTGCTAAATAAGAGTAATATTTTCATCTGATCTTTTACCTTAATAATTTTCTCTTCAGCTATGTCTCATCTACTATATTTAATCCATTAATTTGGTTTTATATTTCAATAGTTTTTAAAAATAATTCTGGAAGTTCCTTTTGGTTCTCTTTCAAATTTGCCTTGTTGTCTTCTTTTCTTAGTAATATATTATTTTAATGTTTTTTAGTCTTTCGATTATGTATTTAATCAACTTTAGCATTCTCATTTCATAGTTTATATTAGGGACTTGCACTATTTGAATTTCATGAGAGCAGAGATCTAATAACACTGCTGGATTTGCTGTCTCTTGTTCACAAGGATTGATTTTTCATGTATTCTGTAATTTTGGATTGTGAATTCATCAGAAGTAGGGCTTTATCTGTGAGATTCCTGTCTAAAAGCCGGTCTTAGAAAAGTTTTAAATTTGCTTTTGATAGGCACCCCAAGCTTATTACTGACTTTGTGTTGATTTTTAATTTCTCCTAAAATTTTCAAACCATATGAATATTATAATTTCAAGTCTCAAACCCATGGGAGTTGTTACCCCATAATGAGGAATTGTCAAGGGAGATTATTTTCCCCCATCCAGAGTTTAGACTGAGGTAGACATGCTTTCTGGTTGTCTTCTTGTGTTTTGGGGTGAATTATTATTTTCTAATTGTTACTGGGATTACAGTCCTTTGAGTGTCCTGACATCAAATCGGGCTCTTGTAATTTCTTGATCCTTGCAGGCCCAGGCCATATTTTCTGTCCACAAACTTGGCATTAGAATTAGTAGCTGCAGTTTCTGTTTGAAAACTTACCACTTTGGTTTTCTGTTCTTTCTTCAGTCATTTTTGCTGTATAAAAGTTCTACCTCATTTCCTTGCAAACTTGCCTTGCGTTTTAGTGGATATAAGTAGTTTTCAGTCAGAATTTCTAGGTGTTTTGTAATGAGAGCTTTGTAATTTCTATCTTTTTGCAGTTGTCTTTTCTGTTATTTTTCAGGAAAAGGAAGTATGTAATTCACTTTTTCTAAATTACATAAAAATATAATTTTAAAAGAATGGTTTTCTGTAAAATGTTTTTAATTTTGTCATTTTATATATCCTCTTTGATTTAAAGTTATATTTTCTGAAGAAGAAATGGCAAAATATCAAATTTAAAATTGTGACCATTTCAGCAGTTTTAATGGTGACATTCTTGGCAAAATATCAGTAGTTATTTCAATTATGAATCACTTTAATACCTTCTCATGTGGAAAAGACAATATCATTTTATAAAAACAAGGCATATTTTCTTTATTTTTAAAAAATATTTTTTATTTATTTCAGAGAGGAAGGGAGAAGGAGAGAGAGAGACAGAAACATCAATGATGAGAGAGAATCATTGATCGGATGCCTCCTGCATGCCCTCCCACCAGGGATCGAGCCTGCAACCTGGACATGTGCCCTGACCAGGAATGGAATCCTGACTTCCAGGTTCATAGGTTGATGCTCAATCACTGAGCCACACCAGCCAGGCAAGTCATATTTTCTTAATAATTACAGTGATATATTTTTAACAGCTTTATTGAGCTATGAGCTATAACTGATACAATAAGCTGCACATATCTAAAGTATATATAATTTGATAAGTTTGACATACACATACACCTTTGAAAAAAATCATCATAATCAAGAGAGTGAACATATTTATTACCCCTACAAGTTTTCTTGTTCTTCTCTTTAATTTTTCCCTCCTGCCCTTACCCACTACCCCAACTCTGTGTCTAGGCAACTATTAATATGCTGACTGTTACTACAGATTAGTTTGAATTTTCTAAAATTTTATATAAATGAACATAGTTTTACCCACTACCCCAACTCTGTCTATTAATATGCTGACTGTTACTACAGATTCGTTTGAATTTTCTAAAATTTTATATAAATGAACATAGTATATACTCTTTTATGTCTCCTATCTTTTCCTCAACATATATAGAGATTTGTCTATGTTGCTTGTGTACCAATAGTTTATTCTTTTTATAGAGGCCCAATGCACGAAAATTCGTGCCAGAGTAGGCCTTCCTTCCCCCAGCTGCTGGCACCGGCTTCCCTCTGGCACCTGGGACCTGGGCTTCCCTCCTCAGGCTGCCGGCAGGCACCCAGGACCCGGGCTGGCTTCCCTTCAGCCCGGCTTTGTCAGGAAGGATGTCCAGTATAATTAGCATATTACCCTTTTATTATTATAGATAGTACTCCATTATACTGATATACCACACTTTGTTTATCCATTCACCTATTGATGAACATTTGAGATGTTTCCAGTTTTGGGCTCTTACAAATAAAGCTCCTATGAACATTTGTATGTAAGTCTTTTTTAAAATATATATATATTTTATTGATTTCAGAGAGAAAGGGAGAGAGAGAAACATCAATGATGAGAGAGAATTATTGATTGGCTGCCTTCTGCATGCTCCCTACTGGGTTGATCCCACAACCCAGGCATGTGCCCTTGATGGAATCGAACCCAGGACTCTTCAGTCCGTAGGCCAACGCTTTATCCCATGAGCCAACTGGCTAGGGTTATATGTAAGTCTTTGTAAGAACATGCAGAGAGAGTAAAATGGATTCGTTGGTTGTAGAATGTGAGAAAAGGGAGTCAAGGATAGCTTCAGGATTTTTGGTCTGAGCAATAGAAATAAGGTACTTGCTATGGATTGAGAAGCAGAAAGCTGCAGGAAGGACAGGTTTTGCTGTGGGTAAGGTGTTGAGTGGAATTCAGTAGTTTGTTTTTTGACACATTGAGTTTGAGATGCCAATGAAAAAAATCTAGGTAGAGATAAGGAATAAGTTATTAGATGATGAAGTTGATTAGTGTTATCATGGTATATTTTTCTTCATTCATTTTTATTTTTTTAAATATATTTTTTATTGCATCTTGTGTTTTTGGTCCATTCTGACAATATCTGTTTTTTAATTGGTGCATTTAGAGCATTGATGTCCAGTGATTATTGACATAGTTGGATTAATATCTGACATATTCATTACTGTTTTCTATTTGTTGCCCTTGTTCTTTTTTCTTATTTTTGTCTACTACTCTTTTTCTGTTTTTATAGTTTTTACTGAGCAATTTATATGAGTCCATTTCCTCCCCTTAACATCTTGGTTATACTTCTTTTTACTTTTCTTAGTAGTTGACCTAGATTTTGCAATATATATTTACAGCTAATCTAAGTTCACTTTCAAATAATACTGTACCACTTCATGGATAGTGTGAGTACCTTATAATGACAAAATAATCCTGATTCTTCCTTCCCATCCCTTGTATCATTGTTATTATTTGTCTCACTTATATATAAATATATAATATATATGTGTATATATATTATGCTTATGTATGTGACATATACATAATACATGCTATATAGTACATAAGCATACATGATAAAATACATTGTTGGTATTGTGAATAAGCTCTTAACTGTGAGATCAATTAATAATTAGAAAAATATGTTTTATTTTACCTTTACTTATTCTTTCTTTGATACTGTTTCTTGCTTTATGTAGATCTGAGTTTCTGGCCTAGATTATTCTTTCTCTCTAAAAAACTTCCTTTAACATTTCTTGGTAGGCAGGTATACTGGCAGTAAATTCTCTCTCTTTTCCTTTTTGTCTGAGAAAGTTTTCATTTCTTTACCTTTGAATGATTTCACAGGGTACAGAATGCTAGATTGATAGGGTTTTTCCCCCTCTCAGCACTGTAAATATTTTACTCCACTCTCTTCTTGTTTAGGTGGTTCTGAGGAGAAGTCAGATGTAATTCTTATCTTTGTTCCTCTATGGATACATTTTTTTTTTTGGTTATTGTTGTTGTTTTTAACCTGGCTTCTTTAAGGAATTATTCTATCTTTGATTTTCTGTATTTTGAAAATTATTTATGCCTAGATGTAGTGTGGGGTTTTTGTTTGTTTTGTTTTTATTTTTGGCATTTATTCGGCTTGTTGTTGTCTGAACTTTTCAGATATGTAGTTTTGTGTATGACACTAATTTTCAGAAATTCTTAGTCATTATTGTTTCCAATATTTTTCATGTTCCTTTCTTTCTTCCCCTTCAGTATTTCCTTTACATGTATGTCACAGCTTCTGTACTTGTCCCTGTCCCTTCATGCTGCATAGTC